>NC_045734.1:28411322-28656322 GCF_008692095.1 Etheostoma spectabile
GGGGGGGGGGAGCAGACAGCTTGTCACCGTGGCAGGTTTGCGTGTCATTGTTAGATTAGTGTGCAAAAGAAAAAGAAATGGATCACGGCAGCGAAATGCAGCCAGATTGTGGACATTGATTGTTGGGAAGCAAGTTCTTCCCTAGCCCCCCCTCCTTGGCCTACAGGAGTAAAAGACTCTACAATGGGGATTTCCAGTTTATCTGAGCTTTGTCAGCATAAAATGAAGCCACACTGGAGCACTAGTGACTGTGCTGCCCGGCTATATGTATGCTGTAAGTATGCCGCCCGCTACGGAAAACCAAAACTTGGATTCAAAACCCAATATTCCAAACAATTCCAAAAAAAAATTTAAAGTCAAAAATTCGTTGGAATTGTGATTTTTCAAACGATTCCAAGTGTGTGGAACCGGTTCTCGATGCCCAATCCTAGTTCTTCTAATTGTGATTTCCACTCTTTTTTTTGTTATCTTCCTTTTAGTTATGAATTGCATCGTTCCCGCCAGAATATATTTTGCAGATTGCTGTTGCTATATCGTAACCACTGAAGCAGAAATAGACGATGTGGGCCACTTAACCAGCATTGCCTTCCATTTATAGACGTTTTAAATGTTTCCCGTTGGACACTAAAATGGATATTTAGCCAGCAAATTGTGAAGCCAAAGTCCCACAGGACTTCAGTTTAAGTAGAATTCCTGCAAGACGGACAGCTGAATGGCAAAATGGAGATAAAGTTCATTTTGTTAAAATTAGTGTGGTGCTTTTTTTTCTCCAGCAATGACCCCCACTCTCTCTTCCCTTTTCAATTCGAGTTTTCATTCGGCCTGCCTTTGTGTTTCGCTCATCGCACATACCAGGAATCACCCGTGTGTGTCCAAAACAATAAGATTCTCTTCTTCCTTTTTGCTAAGAAACGAGTGCAATTAGGGCTGTTGAATTCTACTCTTTGGCAGCACTGTGCCTGCTACAACCTCGGGGCTTTCTTGATATGGATGGGATTATTATAGCGCTGACGTGCAGCCACTCTTCTTGCACAAACGCACGCACTACATTTACTTTTCAAAATGATTATTGCCAAGGTGATGATGCTACCTCATTTTGCTTAGGGTGGGCTCAGTGGGGTAAAAGTAGGCCAAACGAGACAGTGTGGGTGTTTGTTTGGGTATGCGCGCGCACACAAGCACACACACACACACACACACACACACGCACACACAGGCTCCTGTCTACCATCAATGCAGGTTGCAAGCCCAAGGCCACACTCTGCCATCTCACTTACTAAACCTGAAATCAGAGTGGGTAAATAACAAAAGGCAGAATGAAACAAGCACATGGAAAACAGAGGAAATGACTTACGGAGATCATTTGTACTAGAATTACCCAGAAGTAGGGACAAGACTACAACCTGGTTAACACTTTGAGTATGCATTGATTCGGTGATTTGCATGTCAAAAGTGGAAAATAATCCAATGGTAAAACTGGGATACATTTGGTTTACTTTTTTTTGTTCTAGAATTACAAGTCGGAACCGCATTTACATCACGGCAATTAAATGTAAAGCAGGTCTTGAAGCAGCAGTTTGACATTTTGGGAAATATGCTCCTTTGCTTTCTTGCTAAGGGTTAGAAGAGAATATTGATACCCCTCTGTGCTGAAAATATGAAGCTGCAGCCCGCAGCTAGTTAGCTTGATAGCATAAAGACTGGAAATGGGGGCCACTGTTAACAACAGGTAGCAGAATAACACAAGAAACAACAAAATACAAATACCTTTTAAAGCCCACTTATTAAAAACGTAGTGTAGTGTTTTGTTTGTTATATAATATTTAGCGTCAGATATGTTATAGTGCCCCTAACGTGTCTGGCAGTTTTGCTGTTAAGTGCATTTTGAACTATGGCGATATAGCTAAACCACACAGTTATGTCTTTTAGACATTTAAAAAAAAAATGTTTCAAACATATTTATCTCAGTTTAAACTGACACGATGTGCCTACAGGGGGTTTGAACCACCACATTTCAAAGTATAGATGAATTGAATTGAAAATACATTTTTAGGCATTGAACTATATACGTATATACTACTTACACACACACACACACACACACACACACATATATATACATATACATATATATATGTATGTATGTATGTATGTATATATGTATATATGTATGTCATCACATAACGATTATTTTTTGAATATTTTCTTGTATTTAATCCTATTAATATTAATTATTTCATCTGTTATCTTGTCATGTGTCCTGTATGTCTGATATATTGCTGCTGTAGCACTGCAATTTCCCAATTTGGTATCAATAAAAGTCTACCCATCTATCCATCTATCTATCTATCCATCTATCTATTTATCTATCAATCTATTTATCCATCAATCATCTGTCTATAGCATCTATCTATCTATATTTTCTATTTATCTATCTAGTATCTATCATCTATTCATCTATCTGTCTATCCGTCTATCTGTCTATCTATCAATCTATCAACCGGGTGTAGCATAATTACCATGCTAAAGTTGAATAAAAGAGGAATAAAAAATTCTTTTGAAAATGAGGAAAATTCCAACCCATAAGGACACCAATTTTCTTTTTTGAATGAACAATGTATTGTAAATAAATAACTGTTTTTCCTTAAAATAGAGGGGACATAAGTACACACCCCCCTATGTTAATTTCCCATAGAGGCAGGCACATTTTTATAATTAATAACCAGTTATTTCATAGATCAGGATTCTATGCATCCTGATAAAGCTCCCTTGGCCTTTGGAATTAAAATACCCCCCATCATCATCACATACCCTTCACCATACCTAGAGATTGGCATGGGGTACTTAAGGGGTGATAACACTAACATCTGTCAATGCAAATCAAACCAGTTATTAGGCTAACTGAAAGAAAACCATGCCAATTATACAATTGAGGCATTAAGATCAATTTCCAAAAGATGATTTTTTTTATTCCTCTTTTAAGTCAACTTTAGCATGGGTGTAAACACTCTATCTATCTATCTATCTATCTATCTATCTATCTATCTATCTATCTATCTATCTAGAAGGTAAAAAAAAAAACATGTTAACCAAATTATGTCCACTCTTTTGGACTGCCAATCACCAAATAATTCTACACACACAGGTCACATGCACATATATACACACACACACACACACACACACATACTCACATATAAATTGATGCACTTACATTTATGCATTGACACCAAATAATTCAGTCATTCAGTGGGTGTCACATCTTTGCCATTTCTAAGTATCTTTGCCATGTGTCTGCACAATTGAAAGTGATTCGTAAGTAATGACCAGAATAATGAGTAGTCAGGGGTGAAACGCCAGAGCAAAAAACATAAAAAGGTAACGAGGAATAGGAAAAAAAAGAAAAAAGATCATAGCTGACTCAAATAGTAATTCTCAGGTTCTCTCTCTTTCTCTCTCATGTGTCAATCTCTTTTAAGGCACTCTCGCCACACGTCCACTTCATCCCTCATCTCTTTTATCTGCCTGTTTCACCCACTCATCTTCACCTCTGCCTCATTTACAATTGCTTCAATCCCGCGGGGGGCGTTAGCCTCGGTCGTCCGTTCGCAGGGCCCTAAGGCCATGATATATGAGAGAGAGAGAGACAGATACACAGAGGAAGTGAGTGGTGCTGAAAAGGTGGCTGGCTAAGTGGGTGGGTGTTAGGAGGGGTTCGGCATGTCTGCAATGCGCACAAGCCAGACAGTGACCCAGCAGTCCACCCTCAAACTGCTCTGTACATAACTCTGTGATACAGCCGCAGGGCCTGTTATTTCACCAACAGTCGGATGCCAAAAAAAGGAGAAGAATGGATTAAAGACACATTTTCAACATTCACACTGCAGTCACACATCTGTAAATAGCTGTGACAGAACAATTTTGTAAAACATCTCAGGTCGCGGTAGTCAATCTGGTGCCTCGCTGACAAGTTTTCCCGCTTCTGTCTGGCTGTCGGTTTCCCGCGGGACTCGTATGAAACGGCATCGACAGCCACAAACACGCTTCGGTTTCAGATTACGGATAATCAGGAAATCGAACGTAGGCCGGTCCCAGTGCATTTTGGTGTCAAATGTGCGTAACGTTCCCGATTTGGGATCGCTCAGTCGGAGTGGGCACTGGTGCTGATGGACGGCAAGGCGACGGCTGGAAGTTAGGCAAATGAGAAACTAGGAAAATAAAGTTTTAATATGAATCGATTAACAACAGCTATATGTTCACGTCATTTAACGTGTTGTCCTTGGGTCAAATTGACCCGTTTCAGAGTCTTTTATATCAGAAATATGGATGTCTTTAAACCAAATTGCCTACAAATAACATGGATGATTCCATATGTTCTTCAAGTGACATTCATGGTTACTTTCATTTAATTTTTGGGGTGTTTTATTTAATCTTGTAGCATTTGAATTCTTTTTTTTATAATGGTCTCATAACAGTATCCGGACTAAACTTGGACATCTACCCATCTGAGATCCCCTCAACATCCCCTGATCTTAAATATTAGTCAAAATAATTCATAATCTCTGCCTTTTTAACTAAAAACCTATATATGATTTGATATAAATGAGATTTGTTGACCATGAATTCCAAGAATAAGTGCTAAACCTAACCAGGTTAGGTTTAAAAAAAAGCGCCAAAAGCGTGGAAAAACTGACACATAAATCAGAAAAAGCGACAAAAACATTAGAAAAGCACAGAAAAATATTAATTTTCAATTTTGACCCGGAAGGATAAGTTCATGGTCAACGGTAAGACAACACAAGAATATTGTGTATGTGTGCTATTACTTGATTAATCTATGGAATAACTGGTAGTAATACTTGATTACTATCTGAATTGACAGCTGCAGCCCTAATATAAAGTCCCCAAAAATGTAATCAAAGGTTATTAAAAAAGTCCAAAATATAATTAATGCTATAATGATATAATCATTGTGTCCTTCAACTTCTAATTAGCAGCTAGCGTTTTTCAACGTGGCTACAGATGTATTTTTACATCTCTGATCACACATGATCAGATGTAAGTTCGGGGGCTTCGTAATAGGGCTGCATCAATTTTTCCATTAATCATTGCATCAATTAATTAAGTATTCAGATAAGAAATACCTTTGATTCATGGTGAATAGCATTAGTAAGCGTGGGACGTGAAACATGGGAAAGGAGATGATTGGTTTGATTAATCTCCTGTTGTCCTGGAGGCTGGGGGGGGGGGGTGGCCTTGACGAACTGCCACTGTGCTCGTTTGAAAGCCATGATGTCTCTCTCTCATGGGTGGGCCAAATCCTCTTGGTGGGCAATGCAAAGAAAGGGGAGGTGACTTTGCCCCTTATGAGGTCACAATTGCCACTGGGGGATCATAGGCAGACTGGGGGGGGACTCATATTAATGTTAAACCTCATAAAGTGACATTTTCATGCCACGAGAGCTTTAATGAAACAGAGGATCAAGGCAAATCCTTTAGCATCAATGATTTTTAGTATCTGAATTATTTGAGTTTCTTTTTTGTCCTAATTCATAAACCATGTGTGAATGACTGGTTCATGTGAACAGTTGATTCACAACATGATGGATAGATTGGCTTCTTTCACCTACTGTCTCCCTCTTCCATCCTTTCTTCCTCCACTGATCATCATGTCCCCCTTAATTCTCCCAGTTTCTCCCTCACCTCTCTTATTTCCTTTTAACCCCCATCATCCCTCTTTACCTCACCTCTCTGATCCTTCTATCTCTCTTCACCTCGGTATAGATTACTCCATCCCTTCCTCCTACTAGTCCCTCTATTTTTCCTTTTTTCTATTGTCTGGCTCTTTGCGTTTCGCTTTTCTCACCTCTCCTGTCTGCAGACGAGGCCTGCAGACATCCGGCCCTCCCCTCTGGTCACCCTCTTTCCCTTTCCAAGTATCAATCCCCATTTCAAACCTCCTTACATCTCCTTGCTTGCCAGCAGGCCACTCTGATCACTCCATCCAGCTTTTGTCCCCCCCCCCCCCCCCCCCCCCACCCATCCTTGCTGGTTCCTGACCTCCATCTTCCCTGTGATCATCCCTCCAGAGTTGAGGCCATCTGTTCCCGCAGGAGAACCGAGTGCTTCCTAGCCCCCCAACGCCAGCCAGGATGTGCATATTTAAGCATGTGTGCCAATGTATGTTTGTGTGTGTGTGTCCGTTAAAGCATGACCACATATTCCTCTGTGAGCGTCTGTACAACATTGGGAGCATTGCATATTCATGACGCTCAGGGTGGAGCGCCATTTTCCACCTTTTGTGGAATCCATCAGTGATGGATTGCTGCATAAACAAAATCACTGTGATGCCTAATGCATGATGGGCGCATACGAATTATATGGAGCTGATTATGGCTAATAAAGCTGATACCTGTGTGCGCTCTTTCTCCATGAGTGTGTGTGTGTGTATGCATGCGTGTGGTGAGGTTTTTTTGCGTGTGTGCATGGTTACAGTGAGAGTTCAGGTCCTCGGTGCTCTCCCTGCTCGATTAGGAAGTAAACAATGTTTATTCAGGAGCAGCTGTCTAAGGGAAATGGCTGTATGCACATGCACAGAAACACACACACACACACACACAGACACACACAAAAAGACACACGGATTCAGAAAGATGAAGACGAAGGCTTGGAAAAGAGAGAGACTGATTAGTAGCTCTACGAAGCCAAGAAAGGCCACAGTTGAGTACACACACACACACATATACACACATACGCGCACACATAACGAAACACACAGAGAAAGAAATGAATGTAATAAGTTCCCATGCAGCTACTTCTGCATAGACAGCCTAGCACTTAAAATGACCATTTTGCATAAGATGCAATCCTGCCGTATTGAGAATCATGGGTGTCATTGAAGGGAGGTGTGCAAGGCTGCACTGACTCCCCAGCCCATAACTGAAACAGACTGTGGAACTCAAAGTGAACTCTACCCAAACCATAAAGAAAGACATCGCTGTGACTTTTACTCTCCACGGGAACTACAATGAGCTACTGCAACAGCTTACTTTTATCAGAAAAGATGTTCCGAGCCATGTAGTAGCTTGTATTTTCATTTTGCTGCAAAAACAATAAAACTATTTATATATCTGACAGGTGCCAGGGTGGAGGAGCAAAAAGAAACCTTGCCGATTTCTATTCCGAGCCAGAGCTTAGACTTTTCCCCGTGGAAAAAAAACAACAATAATGATACAACAGAGAGTTTAGAAATCTGCCTTTACAACCCAAACTAACACGATTTTCCATCCAGTCCACCCACCTCCCTCTGTGTTTGCGTTCCTGATTCTTCCCTCTCGTCTCAACGGCAGCAGCTGTGCGTGTTCCTCCTCGGGGTGAATCCGCCACCAGCAAGAAGGCCTACTTTACAACAGTGACCCAATTTATCAGACACTGCACACGCACTGTTGATGGATCTAATTAAAATCTGTGTACAAATCGCATAAAGGCCAGCAGTTATCATATTTACGGTGGGAGCTTTCAGTCATTCTTGCACAATGTTAAACCAGGATAATCCATCGCGTACGGTATAAAAGAGCCCTCCCAGCAACTTACATCCTGTCACCGTCTACTGTTGGGATTTTTGTTTCCACTCATTCATAAATTCCCACTAATCGCTCAACATTGACTCAGATGTGTTTAAGAGTACAGCAGCGTGAATGCAGAACCGTACACATCATTCATTGTAATTGAACGTACAAAAAAGGTATTTAGTATTCATTCAAGTCTCCGGGAATAATCCAACAAAAAGCTGTTGCATTCAAAGCAAACAGTCGGTTTGACTCCAAAGCTCTAAGAGGAGGTCTCCCTGTGTGTGTCGTATTGAAGAACAGCAAGGCAGCCGTGACGACCAATTCCACTCCCTGACCTAAATGTATTTTAAAGGCACGCATTTTTTTAAACAGCGCACACCTCCCTCACCGCACCCCTGCTATTAGCACAGTTACTGTGCCACAAACTTATTTTGATGGGTGAGCCAACCCGCGTCAATACATTATGAATGTAAGAGTGTGTGTAGGGCTTGTGTGTGTTGAGGCTGGAGGTACTTTAGCTCATTTCCATTAGAGATGTTCTGATACAGATACCATATCTAGATATCTGTATCACCTCCGATAATACCTGAAACACTAGTATCGGTATTGGGAAGTACTGGAGTTTATTCACTGATCAGATACCACGTAATAAAGCCCAAAAGAAAATCTATGTTAAAGTAGTTTATTTATGCTCTTTTTTCCATTATAACTGACTGTCAAACTGGATAATAAAAGAAAGTTCTGTGGCGTTCATTTTTTGTGTTTTTTTTCATGTTTCAGAGAGAGTTTAACCTGAGGCAGATCGACAACCAATCACATCATATCCCATCCACATCGTTAATACATGAAGTTAGTAGCTTCTGATTTACAAAAAGATGACATAAGAAGCTGTCGTCACTCAAGAATCATTTTCCCCGTTTTGACGATTTTTAATTTGGTTACAGTGGCAATCCATCCAGTTGTTGAGGGAGATTTTAGTCCTGCTGTAAAATTAATAATTGTAAATCTAGTCTTTAATAAACTTAAAAATAATCTTACAAAATCATACTTATAAGAGACATTTCAAAATGTGTTAATTTTTTTTTCTCTCCATATATTCATACAGTGATAGTAGCATATTTTTGTTATAACAGAATAGAATATATGACACACTGGTATGGGAATAGTACTCAGTATCGGCCGATACGCAAGTATACGCAGAATCTGTATAATTTCCATATGAAGTCAGTTTCCTCGTACCCAATATGGATCAAGATGGTTCTAATGGACTCTGAAACTAGCTCCCCAAGCTTCAAATAAGACTCAGCCAACCTGCCGCCTGCATCTAAAAATGTCAATTTTAGTGGGTGAAATATCCACCGTATGGGAAATACATGAAATCCAATCTTGTCAAAGCAAGCGAGGCAAGGCAACTTTATGTGTAGAGTAGATTACATGCACTGTGTCAACACACAGAAGGAAATGAAACGACACCACACAGTAAGACAAGAGCTTTAATGTGGATTTGACAATGTGTGTTAATGCTCAGTCACAGTAGCCACACACGGACTACACAGTAGTTGACTACACTGTAGCTAAAACAAGTGAGATGTCTCACTCTGGAGCTAAAACAAGTGAGACGTCTCACTCTGGAGCTAAAACAAGTGAGATGTCTCACTCTGTAGTTAAAACAGAGACCTAAACACACCGGGTGGATCTATAGCAATGATACAACAAAAATATGGTGTTTTTTTGAAAATGAAACCATGTAAACCTATTCTGGTACAGCCTCAAAATACAATCATGAACCTAAAAATGAGCAGAATATGGGTGTTTTAAGGGGCCATGTTCATTTCACAGATTTATTCCATGGGCCCATCACAGAGTTTTAAGTGGCCGTGTTCATTTCACGGAAATCGGGGGATCATGTTTTTTTGTTTTTCAAGTTAAGAGGCAGCTTTGTAGTGTGTTCACACCCGTGCAGTTTGGCTTAGTCTTTGGGTCTTCTTAGAAAACATGTTTGTTTTAATGTCAGAAAGCTCTCCTAACTTCTTAATCCCGCTGACTCCAGTTTGCCAGATGGTGTCGCAACTTAAAGGAGAATCCCGGTCGATTTCAATATGTAGCTTTGCTTTTTTAAATATGTAGTGTTGTCCGTAGCGAGACAAGTGAAAACAATTGGTGCTGTCTACACCGCGTTATCCTCCTAGCACCCAACAGGCTTCAACAGGGCAAGTTATAAACATGTTTTTAGCCTCTAAACATGCTTAAAATGTAATTACCAGTGCCTAGCCATGTACAGTTATTCCTTCCGAGGGAACACAGTGAATCTGACTGCAGTAGATGTGACAGAAGGCATAAAAGTTGCATTAATCCATTCCTTTATTTCTTGTTTTCCGGTGGAGTCTACACTAGTTGATTGTCAAAACCTTTATGCCTTTTTGTCACATCTCCAGCAGTCAGATTCACTGTGTTGACTCTGAAGTAATAACTGCACATGGCTGGGCACTGGTAATGACATTTTGAACATGTTTAGAGGCTAAACACCTATTTAAAACTTGCCCCGGCTAAGCCTGTTGGGTGCTAACGCTAGCATGAAGATAACACGGTCTAGTCTCCCCACTGACAGCACTACACTTTTTAAAAAAAACAAGCTGCATGTTGAAATCAACCGGAATTCTCCTTTAATGTTGTGGTTTACAAATCTAGGTTTTGCATAATTTGAGTCTTTACATTTCTTAGAGAAAACTAATTGCACTTGTTTTGTTTTTGTTTTTCCCAACTTGACTTATTACAATGTTTTAGTAATTTTCTGTTGTTGCTGCTACTTGATATTTTTGGCAACAGAGGCTTTGTGCCTTTTAGCACTGCTTGGTCTGTTCTCATCCAGTTCTTTTTTTTTCCAATGCCTCTGTTGTTCTTTCTTGCATATTCTATTTCACCCCCACCCCTCAGCAAATATGAGCTCGGAGAACAACCGAACAGTCTTAATTAAAAGGCTTGTTTGCACAAAGGCTAAAAGTCCTCATAACTTGAGGTTTTCCATCCGTCTAAAATGAAGGCTGCTCAGTGTGATAGCACAACTCATGCTGACATTAAAAACTTAGTTACTTAGTTATTAGGAAATGCACGAAGACAGAAGAATAAATGAAAGAGGCAGTGGTCCAACCAACAGGTGCTCTACATCTTCATGTATACACTGGGTTGCATCAAAGTGAGTCCAATGAGACATATGAGATGCGTAAAACATTTGGATTTGTAGGAGAAGTGTGCAGGATTTAGGGGCGTCTATTGGCAAAAATGAAATGTAAAATCCCTAACTTTTTTTTCTAATTAGTGTATAACCACCTAAAACTAAGAACTGTTGTATTTTCGCTAGTTTAGAATGAGCCCTTCATATCCACATTCTGTAGTAAAGCGAGTTCTCTTCCACGGAGCCCGCCATGTTGCTACAGATGCCCAGAACCGATTTGGTAGAAGGATCTACTACACATCGTGAAAGGGAGGGCTGAGGGAAGGGGCATTTAGTTGTTTGCCATCTGCTACCCCATGACTAGATGTCACAAAGTCACACTACACACTACGAAATAGCCCAGCTCCTCCTGTAGGATAGAGGTATTCCCTGGTTAGATCCAATATGAAATATCCTCTGGTGTGAATTGGTGTCTGCCCCATTGGTCTCATCCCAATTACAGTATGTGCCTCACAGGAGGACGTCCAGGAGGGATCCTAGCCAGAGGAACCAACCACCTCGAGTGGTTTCTTTCAATTCGATTGGGCAGTTGATCTTCTCTGAGCTCAGTGTCTGAACTATTTACCCCCTGTGCAACAGTGGAAACATACCGGGCGCGTAAGTGTATAGCCGCGTAGCACAGCTATTTTTATTCCGGCGCCCGTGTTATCCAATCTTCCCGGTGGAGGGGCTGTGTTGACCCACCTGCTGCAACAATTGTTTCGGCGTCACCTCTATTTCTTGCTTGAGATGTGAGCGACTGCGTCAGGCCGGGCAGGTAATCACACACAGGTAGACCAAAGTGAGGTTGGATGCTTTGCAAACATAAAAACACAATTCAACATAAAACACCTAGGGGTCTTGACTTCTCACAGCAAGACATGTGATCAGGCACACGGAGAGAGAGGCCGACGGACGTATTGAGAGTGACACGCACACTTACACATACATACACACAGCCACATATAGGCTACAATTACCACAGCTATGCCCACTAATCCTGTCTCTTTCTATTGGAGAGGGAGAGAATAGAATAGAATAGAATGCCTTTATTGTCATTATACACAAGTACACGGTACTTGTGCAACGAGATTAAAGCAATCCCTTTGCAGTGTTGACACAAAAAATATAAGAATATAACAGTATAAAATATAACAGTATAAAATATCAAAAATATAAAGTCAAAGATATAAAGTGTAGTGACTGTCAAGTATACATATATAATCAGCTTGAAAAGCATAGGTAAGTGTTAACACTCAATAATAATATTGCACAGTGATGGAAAGAATGATTAAGTACTAATATTAAGTAATCAATATTGCACAGTAATGGAAAGGTTAATGTATTAAATATTGCACTGTATGAAATGAAATTGCACAGATTCCAGTGTCCTATGAGGTATTATATAACAGTAACAGTATAACAATAATATTGCACAGTCGGACGGAATGAAGAAGACAGTCCGGGGGCCGGGGGGGGCTGTGGAGTGGAGTCAGTGCATATGTGAGTTCAGGGTGGTTATGGCCTTCGGGAAGAAACTGTTCTTGAGTCTGTTGGTCCGTGCTCTGATGCACCTGTAGCGCCTTCCTGAGGGCAACAGGTCAAACAGATCAGAGCCGGGGTGGGAGCTGTCCTTTATGATGTTCTCTGCTCTGCTGAGGCAGCGGGAGGTGTAGATGTCCGTCAGGGAGGGAAGAGGGCAGCCGGTGATCTTCTGTGCTGACCTTACAACCCTCTGCAGCCTCTCCCTGTCTGCCACGGTGCAGCTGCCGTACCAGACTGTGATGCAGTAGGTCAGCAGGCTCTCGATGGATGAGCGGTAGAAGGTCAGCAGCAAGTTGGAGTCCAGGTCGTACTTCCTGAGGACCCTCAGTAAGTGTAGTCGCTGCTGGGCCTTCTTGATGACCGCTGTGATGTTGGCTGACCAGGAGATGTCAGCTGAGATGAGGACACCAAGAACCGGAAGGTGTGGACCCTCTCCACACACTCGCCGTTGATGTACAGGGGGCTAGGTCGGTGCTCTTCTTCCTGAAGTCGACGATGATCTCCTTGGTTTTCTTGGTGTTCAGAGACAGGTTGTTCTCCGAACACCAAGCTGCCAGTTCAGGACTTCCTCTCTGTAGGCTGCCTCGTCTCCCTTTGAGATGAGTCCGACCACTGTGGTGTCGTCAGCAAACTTGACGATGAGGTTGTTGTTGTGGGTCGGACTGCAGTCGTGGGTGTAGAGGCAGTACAGGAGGGGGCTCAGCACGCAGCCCTGTGGGGAGCCAGTACTCAGCATACGAGTGGAGGAGAGGTGGGGCCCAGTCTCACCGTCTGCGGCCGATTGGTGAGAAAGTCCTTTATCCAGGCACAAGTGAGAGGGGGGAGGCCTAGAGTGACTAGTTTGGATATGAGAATGTCCGGGATGATTGTGTTAAAGGCGGAGCTGTAATCCACAAAGAGCATCCGGACGTAGCTCTGCTGCTGCTCCAGGTGGCTCAGTGCAGAGTGGAGAGCTACGGCGATGGCATCCTCTGTGGATCTGTTTGTGCGGTAGGCAAACTGATAGGGGTCCAGATCTGGGGGAGGTAGTCCTTGATGTGTTGGAGAACAAGTCTCTCGAAGCACTTCATGATTACCGGGGTGAGGGCCACAGGACGGTAATCATTTAGGCTGGTGATGGGAGACTTCTTCGGCACTGGGATGATAGTGGCTGATTTTAGGCAGGGGGGATGACTGCCTGGGCCAGGGAGACGTTGAAGATCCTAGCAAAGATGAGGGCGAGCTGGTGAGCACACGCCCTGAGCACCTTGCCAGGAACTCCATCTGGGCCAGCAGCCTTCCTTGGATTCACTGCTAGGAGTACTCGTTCAACGTCGTGCTCCTTTACGGTGAGAGGGGTGGTGCAGGAACCAGGTGTGGATGGGGGTAGGGATGGGTAGTGCAGAAACCAGGTGGAGGTGTCGGCAGGGCTGGGCGGGTTGTGGTGACTCAAGCGAGCAAAGAAGCAATTCAGCTCCTCTGCCAGCTTCGCACTGAAGTCTCCTGATGATGAATCACAGCCCCTGTAGTTGGTGATGTCATGTATGCCCCGCCACACCTCCCGTGTGTTATTGCTGGACAGATGGGACTCTATGCACTTCTTGTGGTCCGCTTTGGCTCTTTTAATTCCACTTTTCAGGTCAGCTCGAGCATACCTGTACACAGGGCTGCTCGGTCCGTCTGACCTGAAGGCAGCGTCGCGGACCCTGAGGAGTGCACGGACATGGCTGGTCATCCAGGGTTTCTGGTTAGGGAAGACCCGGATGGTTTTGTCCACAGTCACATTCCCAATGCAGAACTTAATGTAGTCCAGTACTGTTCCTGTGAATGATTCCAGCTCCTGGTGTTCAAATAAGTCCCAGTCTGTCTGGCTGAAGCAGTCCTGCAGTTTGGAATGGGCATTTTCAGGCCAGGTTGTAACAGTCTTTATGGTGGGCCTGGTGCTGCGTCTGAGGGGTGTGTAGGCTGGGGGGAGCAGGAGAGAGAGATGGTCTGACTGGCCAAGATGGGGGAGGGGTATGGCTCTGTACGCGTGCTTAATGTTAGAGTAGACATGATCCAGGGTGTTCTGTCCTCTAGTAGGACACTTTACATGTTGGTAGAATTTCGGGAGTACAGTCTTCAGATTGGCCTTATTAAAGTCTCCTGCAATTATATGGACACCGTCGGGGTGGGCCCGCTGCTGTTCGTTGACGGTGTCCGACAGGAGAGAGAGCGCTGTTTTTACATTGGCGTGGGGCGGTATATACACAGCCATGATGATCACTACCGTTAGCTCTCTAGGTAGAAAAAAAGGCCGGCATCTTACAGACATGTACTCGAGGTCAGGGGAGCAGTGTTTATCTATGATTGTCCCGTTGTTACACCAGTTGTCATGTATGTACATACAGAGCCCTCCTCCCCTACTCTCACCGGAGCTTTCAGTCCTGTCCCAGCGTAGTAGTGTGCGTCCTGTTAGCTGCATGCTAACGTCGGGTATGCCCGGGTGAAGCCAGGTTTCGGTGATAATCAAAACACAGCAGTCACGAACAAAGCGATTACCAGCGAGTTGTAATTGCAGGTCGTCCATTTTATGCGTTAGCGCTCTGGCATTGGAGAGATACAGACTCGGAAGAGGTGGCTTGTGAGGTTGTTTTCTTAGCCTTAGCAAGACGCCGGCCCTGCGTCCGCGTTTCTGCTTCCTCTCCTTGCGTCGTCTTCGCCGCCTCCTAGCCCCGACAACAATCCACGGAGGCCCGGGCTGTCTCGCTATGTCGACAGGAATGTTATTGTTGTTATGAAAATCAGGAGAAAAAGCTATCTGGTGCCGGTCACCGATGTCCAAAAGATCTTGGCGGGTGTAGTGGACTTTCGCAAAGCCGATGGTACACAACCAAGAGAAAAAGAAGTACAAAAACAAACAAAAAAACAACAAAAAAGAACACTGAAAAGGAGAGCCGTGAGCCGCTGCGTCTGATCGCGCCGCCATCTTAGGTTAGGTAGCTAACATGGTTATGTAGCTAGAGAGAGAGAGAGCCGAGAGGAGAATGATCGCTCTGGGATCTGCGCTGAGAAATATGCGTCCGGTATGAATGGCCAGGCACGCGATCATGCACGTATCTACAAGTCACGAGCTATGCATGACGCTCACGCGCCTGGTGTGTTTTCCCTGTATGAGTAAGGTAAAATGCCCTGCAAAAAGAAGTAATTTAAGCCGCTTATATCTTATATCTGCTTATGTCTTGCTCAGAACTCAAAACCATTGGTGAAGGTAGAACATACTTTGACTGGTAAATTCACAGCATTACCTTCAGACTCCCTAGGGGTGGGGGTGGGGGGAAAGAAATCGATACAGAATAGTATCTCAATATTTTCAGTGGTAATACTGTATCAATACAGAGGCGCCAATTATGGATCTGTTATTATATATGTTTTGGTCAGTTTGTCTGCTTGACAATCCCATAATGCAGCAATAAAAATTGAACTGATAAGAACAGAGAGATGTATCTTTTTAGATAAAGCACATGTTTCAAAGTTTCCTTTTGAGGACATCATTTGAAATTGGGAAAAATTAGAAGTTGGAAAAAATGGTTAAAATTGCAATATATTGCAGACTATTGCAATATGTTTAAAATTGCAATAATACTACCGATACTAATACTACTCAATTTGAAAAAGCAAATATTCAATCCTGAGATTACCACATTGGACACTCTTAATAGAAATAGAGAATATATTAGTCTAGAGACTCAGAGAATCCGAAATGGAACAGGTATAAAGGTACAGCCTTGGTAGAGACCAACTTTATGTGTGTAATGTAGACTGGACATGACTCCTACAGCATGGCACGAGTAAGGAGCTGCTCCACAGCTCGACCAGTTTGATTCTCCTTTCCAGTTCCAACAGGCTTGCTGAGAAAGGTTTTAGCATGCACAGCTTGTATTGTATTGGTGGAACATCCAATCCAATTTTTCTATATGGGAGAACCATCGTCTGCCAGTCCAAAGGTAGACAGGGTGAGTGATTGTGTTTCCCCGCTGGGAGCAGCCTTTCTTAGTTAGTCTGATGTCTTGCAAAAAGCCAACCAATATATACACTATATCAATATAATTTATTGTTTCTGCAATCCACCCAAGCTTATGTACACTCCTACTGGTAGCTCAACTGACATGCCCCTGTATCTTATTCCAGCCACATCTTAAAATTGACTGGTAACCCCATTAAGCATAATTCACCTCAAGCCCTCGTCTCTTCCCTCTTTCTCCCTCGCACACTCTGCCTATAACGGTTTACTAATAAAGTCACTAAGCAAGAGTGATTCTCTTTTGCACACAGGAGTACATCTTCACCTCTCTTGTTCTCTTCATCCTTCTCTCAATCATTCTTTGGCTCTCTCTACCTTGCTGTCTTTATAGATCTCTCTCTCACTCACACACACAAACACACAAATTTCAGATGTGCAACACAATTGTAGAGCCTTGTATCTTCCTAGCACTGAAGATTCCTCTGGGTATTAAAGTACGTACGGGCTGGCGTGGTGTCTGGAACAACACATAAGATTCTCCCAGGAGAATGGAATATCAGAGGTCTTCTCTCACAGAACATGGAGAGACCAAAAAAATGAACTGAGGATTGCACAAGCAGACACACGTACAGAAGTGATATGTTTTGAAAATGCTATTGAAACTCAACACTCAGCATTTAAAAAAAATAAAAATTCACCAAATCTACCTTAAATTTTGAACTGTGCTGTTTACAAAACAACCACTCAATCCAAAAGCTATGTCACTAGTCTTTTATATGTACTTTGAAGCTAGGTCATGAAGGGCGTCCTTTGGATCTGTAATATTACTTCTAAAAAGTAAGGCCAACACTGAATCATGACATTATGAACCCCTAGTTCTCAAGCCCATATTCATGTACACACCAGACCAAGGCCTAGACCAATCAAGTTTCAGGTTGGTAGGTCTTTAATGCGGCAGATCAAGCATGTACAAACATATAAGGGTGAATTCAAAGGATAACATTATCTGTCCAATAGCAGACTCCTCAGCTGGTAGTCCCCAGAGGGAGAAAAATACACATTCACACAAATACACATTCTACACTGACAATAAGTTATACCCTAAGCTTGTAGGATTCTGGGATAGTAATCCTCTGGAGAGTAAGCTCTCAGATCCAATGCCTTAGCTCTAAACTGCTGCAGATTCTAAATTTTAAATCCGGTAATAAAATCAGATGTTACATGTGTGAGCCATGTTGACATTAAGGGATGCACATTTGGCTTTAAATCACCTTCACTCCCTGTAGTACTGTTTGTCACAACATCCCTCACGCCAGTGTTTTAATGTCTTAATAACCGTGACCTTTTCCTTTTTGCCAATTGAACGCAATGCAAAAATCAATCCGTCGGTCCTGGTAAAGCCACGGATATATGGATTTTGTGGGAGGTTAATGGCCAGCTGGTCCCACTGGTCACCACAGAGAAAAGCTTAGTTTCGGAAGCTGCAATGTGTTGGTACAACTCGTACAAACCTTTGAATTATTAGCAATGAGGAAGGTTTCTCACGTTAGAATGACTCATCCATTTACACATACTCTGGGTGTCTTCCAACACACTGGACACAAGACCTATAAGATGAACACAAGGTTCCCACAGTGCCCCCTGGTTCATTACTATTTCTACACGACCAAAGCTGTTTTAGTTTGGTTTGCTTCCTTTTAGCTTTGAAGCAGTAGATTGATATTTTGGGAGATTATTGGCTTACTTGCCCAGAATTAGAAGAGATAAGAAGAGTGACACCATTCTCATATTTGTTGCCAAACTACTTCTTGGCCAGGCGTGGTGACGTCCTGATGTCTTCACTGGTTGCCTGGCAACCTCACGCTGAAGACCAGATTCCAGAAGTGACTTCTACTAAGAAATAGTGCAGCACATAACCCCTTTAAAAAAAAAAAACACAAGTTTTAATATGGATTAAACAAGATATATTGTGAGAATTAGTAATCATTAAGGATGTTTTTTTTTCCTTTACCTTTGGACAGCGCCAGGCTAGGTGTTTCTCCTGTTTAGTCTTTATGCTAAGCTAAGCTAACACACATGCATAGGAGTGGTTTGTGGTACCAACCATGTCATGTTAGCTTCTCAGGAAGGGGGCTAAATAACGCTCCAAATTTAGGCTACATTGTGTCAATGACCATTTTCAACGGGGTCCAGTGACCTCCCCCCTCAGGATATCTGAATGAAAATGGGTAATGGTTTCCCTCTAGATACATAGCCACGTTATGGTCATTCCATGCAGTTTGGGCAAACAAATCATGCCATTTTTTATTGCAGTACAAATGTGTTTTTTCCCTAAATCTAAAATTGTGTATTTGGATATTTCTGCAAGGTCCCTAAACATTCTTGGATTTGCCTACTATTGGGTAAGACTGGAAAGCTGTGTCTGTTTTATTGACTGCGTTGATTTTAATGATTCTCGAATGGTAAGAAATCTGAGTAACAAATGGTATCAACCCAAAAATTGCTGCAAAAACTTACGTTATCATATACTGCCATCGTAATGTTCTAAGCTACTTCTTGTACACATTCAGAATTTATTTTTATATTTTTCTTTTCATGACTAGAAAGTCCGGACACACAGTGCTGAGCTGCATCTCAAAGGAATCTTCAAAATTCCTGTCTCGCCTTGCCAGACCCGAGATGAGAGTTAAAAACTCTAAACAAAATAGTCGTACCATAGAAAACTCCAACTGGACAGATAGTCTGCTAGCTGTCTCAATTGTTGAGGATTGGGACAGTACATATTCAATTATTGGCCGTTTATCAAATATCTTTTATCAACATTAAGAAAGTTATGAATGTGTAAAAAATAAAGATCTTAATTAGTTTGATTAATGTGTCTGTTATCTATGAAAGGTACAAAAGACGTGGGGAAATTTGAGCACTGACCTGTTCACCCAGCTGTCACTACAACATATGCACAAATAATCCCAAACAACTGCTTTTTAAAGTACAATAGAATTTATTTAACTTCCAAATTATTGTCAATCAATAGTTCTTCAATCAGTAAAACTATTGTTACAGCTACAACAAAGGCAAAGGTAAAGGTGACATGTAGGTCTGAACTACAACGTTTGTAGTTTTTAGACCTCTGGCCATGTTTTCTCATGTATGCGGGGCTTTTACAGTTGCATGGTAGCCACATTCTCTTTGTTTGAGAAGTGGGACATGTGGTTTCCTTTGTCTCAGAGGTCAAATGCTCGGAACAGTCAACAATAGTCCTCATGAATCAACAAAAATTAAAATTCCAACACAAAGAAAGTGGAAGGAAACGGAAAATACATGCATCGGGCGGGGATTTCTGCAGCAACGGAAGCGTGGAACATGAAGGATATAGACTTGTCCAACAGTTATTGACGCCTATTTTGATACTAAAATTGTCATTTTTCAAATGAGCTTGGCAAACATGTGGTGGTTCCTCTTAATCCTTGAGTAACTTTTTGATATTAATGATCGTCCATTGCATTCAAGCCATTGCCAAATGTGCTGCTACAAAGCTAATTAAGACTATCAGCTCCACATAACTCCTCTCCGTGCAGAAGTTCGAGTGAAGACAACAACCTCTTCTGGAGAGTTCATCATGTTTTTTTTTTATCCTCCGTGTCCTCCTTGGCTACTAGCAACTGCGTGGAGGAGGGGTGGAGGAAGGCTTGTATCATGTGTCGACAGATGTTTTGTTACTGCTCAGAATTCCTCATGATGGAGACAGAAACTACGCACTATGGCTTTAAACGTGAGGATTTTCATATTTGCTTTTGGTTCTGGACTGTTGGTTATTACAATAATAATAACAGGCATATTTACTATTCTCTGGCAATTGTGAGAATATAAAGAAAATGACTGCGTGCCCTTTCTACTTCTCCCTGGCCTTGTTTTCGTACCAGCATGTAAGCTGAAAGCAATCCTGTTTTTGTCTTGTAATAAAAAAAAAAAAAAACATTTGTCTTTGGTATTAGATTAATAGAGCTCAAAATGTTTGTCATTGACTCTATTGTAGTCTATTTTAGCGTGAAAAAAAAGAATATTATGCACATGGGTGCAAACGGTAAATCAAATTGTGGCATCAGACATATTTATAAATTTAGGGGTTGAGAGTTGATTCCTCATTAAGACACCTCGCCAACTAAATAAAACAATGAAAATAAATATAAGAAAAACAAAGGGAAGGGATATAAAAAGCTGTTGCTTGGTTTCATCGTGACAGCTGAGTCAAACCGTCTGAGAAAAAACAGAAAAAAAACACCCGGTGTCAAATCAGATGTTGACACCATAAATATGCAAACTCCACTTTATTGTATTTTTTTTCTCCGTTTTGTTTCCTGCAGAATGCAGTTGTGATTTTTCTTTAACCTCTCCTCACCTCGCCCAACTGTTTGTCTTTGCCGTCTTAAGTAGACTGACTGCGAGGTCGCCGTGAAGCGGATGTTTTCACCGTCTCCCTGAGAAAAGATGATTACGTCTTTGCATATTTAGGCACTTTGTTCAAACGGGGAATTGACTTTATTGGGGAATAGGGCAACTCTGAACCAAACAAAGGTCTGGATGCCGTTTCTGTTTACTGGGGGACTAATGGTCCTGTACAGTGATGGAACAAACTGTACCCATGCATTATAGAAGCTCGGAACATTTAATTAGTGAATCATTTGGTCTGCCAGCTTAGTTTGACTTAGTCACGATAACATAACTTTTATGAAAAGAACAAAAGCAAAGGGGTTGTTTTATGGGAAATATGGAAACTGCAATTCACACAGAAACACATCGTTATTCAGGAAGCTGCATGTTTCCCCAGCATTCACTGCCAGTCATGCTGTTTTTTAATGGCGCCGGTGACAAAGAAACCTGATTACAGCGTTTCTCTTGAAATCAATTTGAAATTACCCAATCAAAACCCTTCAGCTGTTGAAGAAACAATTTCCTCATAATCTTTTTGTGGAATAATTTCTTTGCTTTTTTTTTTTTTCTAACTAACCCAAAAATGCACACGGCCCCTAAACCTCAGTGGAAAGATGTGTGATCTCTGAGATGTGTGGAGTGTAGGTCTTTGACGGAAGCAGGGGCTGGGCTCACAGCTGAAGCATTTTGAACGTAGCAAACTGAGTAACACACTCACACACACACACACACACACACAAAGTCACACGAATGTGTTCTTACTGACACACTCAGTGGCACCTGCACTGTCTTGCAAACAACAACTGCAACAACAGAATGGTGACAGGTGAGGTTAGCACACACCCACACACACACCACACACACACACACACACACACACACACACACACCCAACACACCACACACACACACACTTTGCGCAGCTCCTGAGTTGATCAGAGACTGTGACAGTGTCACCTCGCTCCCCAGCTCCAACCCCCCAGGAGATCGCTCTCTGTCCTGACGCCCCACTCTGCAGACAGCCTCACATATCCCCTGTGAGTGTGTGAGTGTTTTGTGTGTGTGTTTGTGTGTGTGTGTGGGGTGTGTGTGTGTGTGTGTGTGTGTGTGTGTGTGTGTGTGTGTGTGTGTTGTGTCTGTTCCATCCAATACTTTCTTGTGTGGAAGTGTTTGTGTTACACAACCAGCAAGCGAGGAAGCATTAATCACCTCAATGTATCTTTGTGTGCCTGTGAAATATAAACAGTCAACAGTTCAAAAATAGTTAGCATTAATGCTTACTTTTAAAAAAGCTGACAAATTCAACTTTAAATGAAGAAAGAAACCTCTTTCCCAGAGCTGCAGTTCAAAGTGTCTAAATTTACATCTTGTTTTACAGTTTTGGCTACATAAAGCAAAAAAAAATACAGACTGGTTGCAGTTAACATTACATTGTTTCCCAGCTGAGAAGGACATACTTCTTTTCATCTCCCACTAGGCCCAGAGAAATGTGGATTCTATGCACAGAGCAACAAAGAAATAGCACAGAGCCTTGTAGTCCTTCTGTTTTGATCTCCAGGCAGAATGCCACAGCTGAGCTAATGGTGTGGTAAGCGATAAAATGTAGGTTTAAGAGGGATTAGTTGACTGTGTGTGTGTGTGTGTGTGTGTGACACACACACAAGCATGCACGGAAGCATTTGAGATAACCCCAAGTTTAGCGATGCATTAGTGGTGTTTACGACAGCTTTGAGTGGCGCTTACCCCACGGCCCGTCCTCCCCCTCACACCCACCAGCCCCGTCCCACACACACACGCACACACACAGTAGCCGCAGAGACCAGTATGACGGGGGGGGGGGGTTTAGTTAAAGACTGGAATTCTCAGGCACAGATGGTCAGGTCATGAGATTGGGAGGGGTGGTGCTGCTCATCCATGTTTTCCCATACTGTTGGTTCAAAGAGAGAGGAGGCAGAGGGGAGTTTTTGCAAAGATGGATGACAGAGAGAATAGGGGGAAGACAAAAGTGGACCAAAGGCCCTGTTCTGACCTGGTATTAAAATCCGATCGCAAGTGGAAAGCTCTAGGTGCATGTGTGTTCACCTGTCTGTAGAATGTGTCTCTAAATGCGTCCTCAGTGACCATCTCACTACATGCAAATAAACACGTACATCATTTCAGTTGTTATTTTCACATAAATCAAGTAAAAAAATGAACAGCCGCTGCCCACAGTCCCTCTGTGTGCCGACCACAGACTAGCCTATATAAAAGGGTGCCGACATAAAGAGGACAAGGCCTAGTGACGGGCGGCGCGACCTGTGCAGAAGTGTTTTTTTTAAATTCTCAGTGTGTTCAGCTCTCAGTTTGTAGCTTGTAACAGAACATTTGTGGTTTGACGTTTTGTTCATACTGTAACTGTTTTATTTTGCGTTTCGTGTTACGAGTTGCGTTACGTTACTGCTGATGAAGCCACAACAATTCCTGATCTTCCTGATTTATGTTGAAAGCATTCAAATACCAAAATAACAGGGGACATTTATTTTGAAGAACTTATAGTAAATGAAACTGCTGCTTTGACCTCTCATTTCACCGTCGACTCCAGACGCTGGAGCTCTGGTGATGCAAGACTAAAAAATAACTGGAGGAGACATGAGAGCAGGACGCTTTGTAGCAGCCAGTGTCCTGCGTTGGTGAATTTGGGGAGCTTTTGTGAAACTAGAAATGACAATATTTTCGCTGCGGAGAGCTCAAGACAGCCGGGGGAATAGAATATGATAATATCATCCAAAATTAAGGTTATTCACATGATGAGGAGAAGCGGGTGAGAAAATACCTGCATGTCATGGAAAGGTAAGTATCTAAAAGACAGTGTCAAGGCCAGAGGGGTGGCCAGATGCATGACACACACCACCCCTGGTGCACCTCAGAGTCAAAAGAAGCAGGCCCATCAAGGCACAGGTCCCTGGACCCTAGACCAGATCCTCTGTATGAAATGACTGCAAACATTAAAGATCACAAAGAGACACTAAAGGACTACAATGAGACATAAAACGTCCTCAAAGAATGGCAAAACTCTCTCAAAGAGACGCTACATCACTTGTCTGTCCATGGCTGTGGGCTATATGGAGTTCAAAAAAATAGCTATTTATTGAAATATTTTATATTTGAATACTTAAAACTGTTTATTTGACATTCATTTATTAAACAGACTAATGGATAAGCAATTATTGCCAAGATGCTGGGCTTTAATGTTGATTCTTTGCACTTTTTACCAATGTGCCCCCCCTTATTAGAATCAATGCCCCCCCTATTCAAAAGTGTCTGACCCCCGCCCCTGTTCATAGAGGCAGCAGGGGGAAAGTACACACAGTTTACCAGCAAACCACAACAAAATGAAAGAATCACAGCGTGAGCTGCAAATGGGAAAAAACTGATGTTAAGTAGAATCTAATTGGCTTTTCCAGTTTGCACCACAGTAATCTTTACTACATGCATTATTGATCTAATATTAAAATCCCCAACAGTCTGCATTTAGCGGGGGCATACACTCCCATGGTCTGACAGTCCATCGCTGGGATCCTCTGGAAATATTCATAGCCCGAAGCACTTATTAAAACAATCCATGCTGGATGCCACAAATTGTCTCATTTACTGTAACATGTTGTGTGTCCGTCGAAACGAAGATCTGAGCTCAGATAGAAGTGTGTAGTGCAAAGTACGCCGACATTGAGATATGTTTTCCTGCTGAGACACAGAGATGTGCCATTGTATGGACTCCTTTGTGTTTGGGTACTTGGGAGGTGTGATTTGTACGTGTGTGTGGGATATTTTGGCCATTAATTTCTGTAGAATGACAAGAAAAGGTGTGTACTGTTGACGCGATACAGTTATTCTCTCTACAAAAACACTTCCCTCCCCCGTCTCATCTCAAGTGACACGGTTTCTTTATAATGGAAATGTTTGTTTTTTTGTATCTAACAGAGGAGCTGTGCTTGATACGGGGCACACACACACGTGCACTTAACTAACAGTGGCATCTTTTTAAATCTATACTAATCCATTATCCTCTGGGTGTGCTGTTTCTGTCTCCTGTTGATAGGAGTGCATGCGTGTGTGTGTGTGTGTAATACATCTCCGTACTCTCCATTATCACTGAATTGTTTTAAACACTATGTTTGAGCGCAACACAATATTTCAGCTGTTGTGCAACCCCTTAACACACATGGCGACAGGCAATGCAATTTCCTGTTCCCATTAACGCCGCATGTAAAAATCCGGTGCTAATATGGCCGAGTATCTAGCGGGTGGAATAGAAAAGTGGATTTCGGTGCCTCTTAAAGGTCTGCGCTGCTCTTTTATGCTCTGAAACCGACGTTAGAGGCAACAGAAGCGTCGCTGCATGTTACGCTAGTAAACGCTAATAACACATTACGCTTGGCAGCAGGTAACGCTAGCACACCGTTAGCCATTGTAGTAACTGGATTAAACATAGTTGTCACCACCCGATGTGAGTCGAGTGCATATGTGAGTCGCCTGTGCTGTATGTGTCATACTTACATTTGTGAAATCCATAAAATAATAACCTGTTCTCATTACAAACAATAACAGAAGATTGAAATAATTTCAAAAACGTCTTAGCAATCTTTAATTGTTTGGTTGCTAACGTTAGCTCAAAACGCCATTCAAGTGACAGCCTTTGTTGTGCTTGATGCTAACTTGTAGCCAGCAGTGAACCAACTTCATTAAGTAGGACCATTTTTACTGTATTAACATAGCAGAAGTCTCTCGTTGGCATCTTACATCTTCCTTCGACTCACCTTGTGAGTGCATTCAAAGTTATTTTAAAATACCCTTTTCTCATATGTTTTTGTTTTTTAACAGCAATTTACTGGTTTACAGGTATATTAATCCCTTATATTCCCCCCTTTTTTTGTGCTCAACCAAAAATTGTTCCGATCCGTGACTCAAAACCGTAATCTCCGTGAGTTTTGTGATGCGTTGCACCCCTATTTGAGAGGGATGGGAAATAATATTGGAAGCCAGTATCTCATTGTTTTGTTATTTAAATTTGTGTTATAGTTAGAAACAAATGAATTGCTCAATATATAAACAATGTGGTCGCCATTAAAACATGGCGTCCATATTGCGTTCATTGAAATCCTCACGGCAACTGGGTTTTACACAAAATAACACAATAAAATATATAACTTGAAATCCAATGCAACACATTATGCGTTACGCCCCTTTCCTGTGCACATCCTTGCAAGTGTGTGGATTTAGACAAGACTGTGTATGGGTAATGAGGCAGCATCTGTTGTGTTCTCTACTGCGACGAAAAAACACCAATCAAAGATGATTATGATGTTGACAAAGTTACCCAGCAGATAGCACTCATTCAGCCTCTGCAGGAGTCGACGGTTTTAAATGGAGCCAGACAAAACATTTGTATTGGTTAGGTTTTGGCAGAGTTGGTGTGTTTGGTGTTGTACACTTGAGGTTGTAATTAAGATAAATGACTTTTGAGCGGCTGTAGTTATTGATGAATTTTAAACGCCGCACACAATTCATTGATTAATGGACTTTGGTTGGCTACATAAGCTCACTTATGAAAAGCACTCTACCTCCCTCAACAGTTGAATGGGAGTGAATCACTCTGTTTGCATAGCTAATCAGGACAGATCAGGTCACGTTATAAGTGTGTGAAAGAGAACATTAAGGAATGATTGAGGAAAACTTGAGGGAATTAAATAGGCTTAGGCTGGTGTAAAAACCTTCAAACTGGTTTAGATGTGAAACCAAACACTGGTCAAGACCGGTATACCAAGTTCCACCACCAGACATCGCACTTGACTCAGCGGCCGCTCTGAGAGAGCTCAGAACGGGAGTGTGGTGACTAAATGCATTTTCATGAATGAGTTTTATGATGTTGTAAGAAAACTTATGTCAGGTGATGGTCGTGACAGTGGCAGCTACAGTTCACTTTAGCCAGTGGTGTGTAGTCTACATGATACGCAGGTATGTGCAGCACACCCACTAAGAAAGCTCCAGGATTTCCATATATCCACTTAAAAATGCCCAGTGACACGCATCAACATACTTTCAAATATTTTTTGATTATATTTAGAATCTTTGTTTTTCTTCTTCACATAAAATAAAGGTATTTCCACCTTACATTTGTGCACAAACGTGTATCTGAATACAGGAAATGAAGTCGTTGATGCTCAAAACTTCCCTGGCCCAGACCCCCCACTATGATCTATGATGTTCTTTAGGTAAAGGATTTGTGTGTGATATTGGATCATAGATAAACTCCCCTTGTCTTGTATAGGGAAATACAGTACCACCGGTCTTAGTATAGTTTTCAGGAGACGACAACGATAATTTGTAAAGTGTTATTGCACTGACAGCCAAACAGCTGTATGCCAAAATGCACGAATATCCTCACAACTAATGCTCTGATTCCATAAGCTTAGGGCAGATGCATAGGCCTAATTCCAGGAACACATGTTGTTGTAGCTTTATAATACCCAGGAGTCATGTGGGGACAGTGTGAGCCCCCTTTATTTATGACAAACTCTTAGCACTGACAGCTCTTACAGTGGAGCCATTGTCCCGACCTTTAGGCTGAAGGTAGTTTAAAGTGTTCATAGAATTATAATAAAGAAAAACAGGAATGCTGGAATGCATGTATTTATTATCATCAGTAGGCTTGCTTTCTTTTCTCTTTCCCGCTTGTGTTTTCTCCATTTCTCCATTGATGTTAACAAGTCTTATACATGTACTGTATGCTCATGTTGAGTCTATTTAAGTTTATTTAAATGCAACATATAAACTACGATTTTCCTCTGGGTGATACATTTTATCATTTAAAGAGTATCTAGTCTTTGCTTTTACTTAATTGCGATGTACCCTGGGAATTCAGTAATCTTTTTTTCCCCATCCTGAATCTATCTGTTCTTCCACCCCTGCTTCATCCACCTCATCCATTATTCATGTCCCTTTCTACTTTATCTGGCTCTAACATAAACTGACTCTACTTGAGCTGTAAACAGATCCATGTTACCTCCCGATACATCTATTTACCCATATTTTCATCATCATGTCCTTTCTAAAAGAAACACATTTGTTTTTCTTTTTATCCACTCCATTATAGAGCTAGATAAGATGCCTGTCCTGTCCATTTACACAGCAATTACAGTCCACTTGGGCCAGAATGCTGTTGCTGCTTATTCTCTTACCTGCTTTCTTACACTTATCATTATATCAGATATCAAAGGAAAACCAATATAAAATAAGGCTATATCACAGTGCCAACATTAACAAAGCAATCTGTAAAAGGCTGTAAAGTAAGGAAAAGTCATTCTGAATACATTTGGGACATAAATGAGAATAACCCTAATCTTTCTTGCAGGATATTGAACTCGAATCCATTTGAAAATCCAACCTACTTCTTTCCTGTGTGGCATGCAGAATACTCAATGTGCTATTAGTAGCTAGGTTATCTTAATAATCTGGTTCACCAACTGTGTGTTGCACTTAAAGGTTGGACATGTTGGGGATTGCTACGACTTACAAGGTCAGGGTCACAGAGACAGGCAAAGACCTCAGTAGCAGCTCCCAGTAATGGAGTTGGGCTGTTGGGCGGTTTTTGCATTGTGGTGTCATTAGGTATTGCAACTAGCAGCCTCACATGCTATACACTGCCACTGTTCATTTATATGAACATCATAAACCACCACAACATTTAAAAGGTGTACAATAGCTGCGTGAATAAATCATGTTATCCCATTCATGTGTGCGGGGACTTAACAGGAAGTCAGGTGGCTCAGCTAACAGAAGTCTTGGACACGCATGTCCTCAACTGGCGGTCATATCTAGATGGTCACGAGACTTGCTGATCCACAACCTATCCTAAATCATTCAAGGTCAATAACTAACCTTAACCAATTAACCTTAAACATTCAAGGATTAATGCCTACCCTCAACCACCTCACGCAAACCTGCAAATATGGATTTCTTCTGTAAAGTTGGGCCTTTTACTGTAGCGGTCTAAGGGGATTGACTCCCTTTTGGAGCCACTTTGAAGTGAACTGTCATTCCTTACAGGTTAGGGGTTAGGGTTGAGGTTAGTGAGACAGTTTTTTTGCACCTCCAAGTTGGTTTCATTTTTCAATCAAATGAAAGTTGGTTTCAAGTACACATGCTCTGTGCCCTATGGGCCTTTTGGCAACATTTTCAGCAGATGGGCCCAGTTTTTGGGGATTGAAAGAGTGCCAATGCCCAGTTCTCCATACATCCCATTTTTTATTTTACAGTTCTATTAACAAATACTATCCCCTTAAATTCATTAGTTGATGATAATATGTGATCTCTCACTCAGCGACTTACACCAGCATTGTCAACATGTCTGAAGAATTATGGTCGCATTATAAAAACTTCTTGTAATAGCTTGCAATTGGGATTAGCTGCACCGCTAGCTCTGCTGACCCTCATCCTGCAGGTCCAAGCGGTCTGCCCTTGTTACCAGTCGTTCTACAAGGCTAAACAACCACCTGCTGGCTAAAGCTTCGTATATAGTACACGCATGAGTCAGTGGTTTCATCTAACAGTCAGCAAGAAAGCAAATTAGCGTTTCTCCTTACTACTTTTTTAACAGGGTAAGCATTTACAAAAGCCAGAAGGACATTTTAGGACGTTCCAAATACCCAGCATACATTTCTTTTTTCCTCCTCTCTTAAGTAGTTTTGGCATACTCACTGTACTGTCAAGAGTAATACGAGCACATGTAACTGGGCCCACAGATGCAGAGAAAACAATGAAACGGAATGTGATAGTGCTTCATTAACGTAGCATCTTGGATCAATTCCAGCATTTAGATGTTTGCCTGTTTGATCTTGTTGGCTGAGCCACTAAACTAGATGGCACTCAGTGGAGATCCTACCTGTGCCAGTGCGATGTATTTGGCAAAACATGCCACTTTCACCAGGCGTCAGCCATGTTGCCAATGTTTCCCACACGTAGACTGTACATGGGCTGGCCGCCCAGGTATAAAAGTAAAAGTATATATTTTTTGGTACATTTTTATTCTGTATAGGTTCATGTTATGTGTAAATAGACAAATAGATTTGTCGGCGTTGCTTCACCGTTGTAGAGTAGGGCTTTGTGAGTGGAACCTTATTGTTATCCCAGTCTGGATCAAGGTCAATTCATTAACCGGATAATCGTATTTTATTCCGCCGAATGTCCCTCGCCTTGCAGCACTCTTGTTGGTTTCGGGAAGTCTTCGAGCTAGCATGCTCCACACTGAAAATGGCAAGTTCTGAAGAAAATTTGGATCGTGCAACAAGGCAGACGTCCTTGCTTCTTTTGGGGAAGGATTGTTAAGACTAACAAAGAATACGTTTACGACATTGAATCTCTAACTGGGATGTTTTGGGGCCGATTGGCGGGGATTTCTGATTGGTTTAAAGAAATTCAAACAACCCAGACTTTTTTCTTCCTCCTATCCTGGAATGTATGTGTGGTGTAGCCAGACCGTTCTCCGTAGCGCTGTGGAGATAGGTCCGGAAAGCAAGACTACACTATTTGTTTAGCTTCATAGCCTAGGAGAGACTTTTAAATAATGCAGTATATCCCATTGTGCCCTGTTACCTTTTTTGAAAAGTGTTGAAGTAAGTTATTAGAAAGCATGTAGAATACAGCTTATGTATTGCATTATTTATCCGTCCGCCAGTCAGCTGCCGCCACAAATTGAGTTTAATTATGTGGGGAACACTGCGGCTCTATAATTCTTACTGACCATTAGAGCTGACCTTGTACTATTGCAGCTTTCCGGCGCTCCACAGGACTTGTTATGATTGGACGACTGTTTGTCACTAGAATTAAGATTTAAAAGATGCAGCCTCCGTTCAGCTCTTCAGGCAAGGACAAATCCACAGTGAGTCACCATCAGGGCACCCACTGCTGCTGCAATGATCTCTGTTGGCTGAAACTTAGCAACATACCGGATTAAACCAATGGAAACTCCACAAGCAATGTCAGATACTGTTTTCGCATCATGTGTCAGAGGTAAAAACACCTGCTGTGACATCACCAGTTGGGGTATTGACAGCAACTCTCCATCCACAGAGAGCTGTGTAGCAGCTGGTATGATTCATAGCGGATTAAGGGAAACAAATATGTGACCGTGGAGGGGACATGGCTTTTCTCGTCTCCAAGAGCGGAAATACACTGTACAAGTTGTCCCCTATAGACAATTAGAGAGGACACCAAGTACACAGATATGTCCCATGCAGCTGGAGCAGCTGGAGATGTGCTGCACAGTAATATATGTACTGTAATTACATTTGTTGCATTCGTTCATACCACTCATACCACTGCTGGGTTCTAAATTACTCCTCCACACACTGCTCTCTTTATCATAGCTTCTTTTTTTCAGGCTTTTCCCAGTCACTGATCGTACCTGCGAAAAGTAAAATAACGCAGTCATACAGTATTATTTGTATTATTCACACAGTACATAACTCACATAATCATGAGCCAGGACGCTCAGGGCTGCCTCTAAGTATGAAGTCAGGTGTTAGTATGTAGTGCAACAAAGTTTGTGTAGGGAAGAGTTTGGGGTGGATGGATGGATCAAACCAACACTGGACTTTGACCCAGAAGACTGTAATTTGTGTCATATGTGAAAGTAAAAGTTAACTTCTCATAACCTTTTTTTGCGTAAACTCACATACTTATAGCTATAGTGTGCAAGTATTATGTATTAATCAACGTTCGTTACATTTAAGCCAGGAGTTGATACAAAGACAGTTTAAAAAAAACTCTCTTTCTATTTCTCAGTATAGCTGTGATTTTAAAATGGTGTAGTCTGGCCACTTTCGCTCGAGTGATGCGTTTTACGTCAGGGCAGCATTCAGTTTTGGAGTGAAAGAAGACAAAAAAATGACAAGATAATTACCTCTAGAGTCCATCGTGTTCTTTTTAGGGGTGGGGGTGGTAGACGATCACCAAAGGCTTGCGTTTTGTTGGCGTTACTTAGAATTCCTACTATAATTCATTTTGGTCTGAAAGGGTTTTTATGTTGGAACTTTATGTTAGTACCCTACCTGTATTTATTCTTTATTTATCTGTTAGTATTGTGTTGTACTTTATGTATACATTTTGTTTGATTCCGCAGTGGGAAATTGTTAATTTCAAATGACTCGGAATAATCCTGTAATGGATGGGCCGTGTATGGGACCAGACACAAAAATAAACAATTAATTAGTGCTGTCAGTTAAACACGTTGTTAACGACGTTAACACAATCTCATTTTAACGGCGTCATTTTTTTTCTGTTGCTAGATTAATGTTCTTTTTGGCCTTGCAAACTTTGTAGGTTTTTTTTCCCATGCTGTTGTTGTTGTGTGTCTAAACGTGTGGTAGAACAGAATATTTTTAATTTGACAGCTGGTGTGTCATATATAGACAATTAGCTACCTTCCTTCTCATGGACACTCTATGAGACTGCTTGTTACCCTCAAAAATCTAATCCAATTTCCACCAGATGTTCCCTGAAATGCTCTCAAAAACATTGTTGGGACTCAATAATAACATCATGCAGTGTCAGTCTGTGTCTTATTATTTTATCATTATTCTGTTGTCCTAATTAACCTAACCTCAGCAGTCTGTACATTTGGTTGCATATATATACAATGCATAAACAGAGTCAACTGTGACACATTTTGCTAGTCCCCTTTCATTTTTTTAGCAGTAGTATATTATCACTTTTGAACACAAAGCTTGCATTCATGGGTCTCTATTTGAAATAAAGATGCAAGTTCCCAGTAAACAGAAATGAGAAAAATCAACAATACCGAGGCTATGCAAGCACTGTTTGTGTGTGTTTTGTTGTGTGTGTGTGAGACAGTGTCTGCCTGTGCCTGTGCCTGTGTGTGTGTGTGTGTGTGTGTGTGTGTGTGTCTGTGAGTCAAAAAGAGAGAGTTAAAGAAAGACCAATTTAAAGGTCATTGTCACAATGAGGCCTACTAAGAAGTGTGTACCGCACACAGCCTGACCCAGCATAAAACCATGGCAATTAAAGCCCAGCCACGGACAGGGAAAATCGACACGGCACAGCAGTGGAGCGATCCAACATGGCCCCGGTCGCACAGAGTAAACAGAGACTGAGGCGACTGGCAGTGAGAGAGGGGAATAGGTTATGCAAATGGCCCTGGCCTCCGACAGAAGAGAGTCAATGGAGTTCCTCCACGCTGACGGGAGCAGAAAGTTAACTACACAAACAAGTCACTGGAGCTCTGAACCCATTCTCTTCTCAGCTCCGCCTGTCTCTTCCTCCAGCCTGACTTGTTTAACTGAGCTCTCTCTGCATATTGCTCTCTGCTGTTTGGAGAGTTTTGACCCGGATAAATAGACATTCACCCACAAACAAATTCACCTCGATGCATTTTCAAGTCAAGATGTGGCTGCATGGGGTGAACATATTCAAATGTTCACCCCAAGAAGCCACATTCTGCGTCTCCAGTGACCCATCAAAATCCCCGCGAATTCCATTCAACCCAACAACCATGTTATCTTTGCTTGTAGTCCGCGGATGACTTGAGAGGGAGCGACAGGACGGCTGGGTGTGTGTGGGTATATTTCCATGCCATTCTGGTGGGAGAGACTTGGCCTGGTTTTCAAAGCCTGGATCCAGATGGTAGGAGCAACTTGCGAGGCAAAGGAGGAGAAGAAAAAAAAAAGGAAAACAAGCTTGACTCCATAATGCCAAGACCAGATGAGAAGATGTAACCCAAATCACACACATTCATTGACACACACACACTCACACACACACAAGCGTGCATCATGATCACAACTTCAAAGACCACGTTAAGAGATGTTCTTTTGCTGGAGCCTTAGATACGCCGGGACATACTATTGTCGGAATCTAAATTAAACCATCTGTTCATTCCACTTATATTATACAATACAGTTGCATTAGTAGATACAGCATACTTACATTTTTTCTCTACATTAACAGTACATATCATATGATCCCAAGTGTCTGAGTGCATTTTTTACTTCTTTTTCTAAGAGACTCATTTATAGTAATTGCATGTTTTAGCACCTGGTTATGTAAGTATTTCTATGTGGGAACAAAAATATGCAATATATATTCAGTTTTGCTTCTTCTTTCTGAATCGTTTGACCCGTGGAGCACAGCTTATTCACACTAGAACTAGAAGTAATAGATGTTTCTCTAATCCGTTGATTTTCTGATGGGTACAGTGAGGCTATCATAGGAACTGTGCCAGCACAAGTAGCAGGCAGCACTATACACTACCCCATCGAGCAATCCTGTACACATGAACTGGTCCCTCCTTGGGTTTTAGGGGGCTTTCCGTTAGGGCTTGGTTCCGAATTAAATACTTTTTAAGCACGTACCGATTGCCTCTAAAGTATCACGTATCAAAAAATGCCTCGTTATTCAATACCCGATTTCAAAGCAAATCTCATTTGAGTCAGTGAGCCAATTAGCATGTAGCATGCTTCTACCAAATCTAATAATGCTGCTGATTGGCTGTCTAACGTTACACGTCGTAGAGACGGGCAGGGAAAACTCAGAGACGGGCTCATGTAGTAGGAGCTGAAATATTAATGCAATAATTTGTGAAATAATGTGGTAATTACTTTTTTCCATAATCAAAATGTTAAGGAACCGGTATCGAAGTCACGGAATTGGTGTCAGTACCGGTATCAAAACATTTTTACCAATACCCAGCACTTTCAGTTTAGCTTCATAACCCCAAATGTTGTCTTAAAGATTCTATATAATGTTCATTTTCTAGTTCATACTTGTATTTTGGGATTCTACTAGAACATGCTTTAATGTTAAAAAAAACTAATCATTTTTTCATGTCTGTCTGAATATCCCTGTATTCTCTGCTGAATATGGGCTCCGTGCAGTGCTTTGTGCATTAAGAGTTTTGATACCACCATATTTATATAGCACTTCAACCTGCTTTATTATATATATATAAAAAAATAATTTTTTACAATATAGGACAATGAGTCTCAGGAAAGTAACCTGACTTACAAACTCAGTTGGTTATACTTTGTACAGATGGGTGGCAAATAAAATGGAAATTTGTATTAGAGAGAGTCGTGAGTCACCGATGAGTATTCAAATCATATGCTATGGCCTTCACAATAACCAGATCTGAAGCCATTCGTACTGCAGTATGCTGGTTTGGTCAGATTTGTAATCCTCTACTTACTCTTTGATCAGATATACTTACTGATTTAATTAGATGCATAAAAACATATTTTTGCTCCTTGGGCAAAGATTCCATTTGGCAGCTTGTGTTGGGGAGAAAACTTTGCACACAAGGGAATTTTTGTTAAATTGAATAATGTAGTGTAGGTGAGACAAAATCATGACAGTTTTACATAGTTGCGTTGGCACAATCATTGAGTTAAAATTGCCCCCCCGTTGTGCAATTCTCAAATCCACAGTTTGCTTTCTTGCAACATATACCATTTATTTGCACCCAACCATCATAACCTTTCAAAGATAAATGTTACCTTTCATCGCCATTATGCCAGACAAACTAATGGCCATAACCGTTCATCCACAAGTTTAGTGCAACTTAGCACATTTTGTTCAATGTAGTGTGCAGGTGCAACTTCTCAGCTTTAATTTCTCAAACACATGTACACCACAGAGGGAGAAGCTGTGGTGTAAATTACATTCATTTTGCACGCTGTAGGTACCACAGTTACAGGACATGGAGCAGCCAGACATCAGAGAGGGACCGGAGGAACAAGCCTCTCGTACAGAACACAAAGCTGTTTCTGTTGGTTTGATCAGGGCCGGTGGACATAGAGCCTCCATGCTGCCTGTGAGGAAGTCCCCATAAAGATATACATATATATGTATATACAGTACAGGCCTAAAGTTTGGTTACACCTTCCCATTCAATGCGTTTCCTTTATTTTCATGACTATTTACATTGTAGATTCTCACTGAAGGTATCAAAACTATGTTATGAACACATATGGAATTATGTACTTAACAAAAAAGTGTGACATAACCCTCGCATAGGTCGTTTATTTTAGATTCCTCAAAGTCGCCACCCTTTGCTTTTTTGATAGTGCAGCAAACCCTGGGTGTTCTCTCAATGAGCTTCATGAGGTAGTCACCTGAAAGGGTTTTCACTTCCCAGGTGGGCCTTGTCAGGGTTAATTTGTGGAATTTCTTGCCTTATTAATGGAGTTGGGACCATCAGTTGTGTTGTGCAGAAGTCAGGTTGATACACAGTTGACAGCCCTATTGGACAACTGTTAGAATTCATTTTATGGCAAGAACCACCCAGCTAAATAAAGATTAACGAGTGGCCATCATTACTTTGCGAAATGACGGTCAGTTGGTCCAAAAAATTGCAAAAACTTTGCAAAAAAAAAAAAAAGTGTGTATTTGTGTGTGTAAATTACTACATATAATCATTTCTGAATACATTTGTTGTATCAAGACATTTATTATTTAACACTTTATTGTCATTTTTTTTTGGCTGTTTTACATTACTGGTAAATGTAAAGGCGATCACTGTGAAAAGGGATCATACCCAAAGCTGAACACTGGCAGACCCTAAACACTCCCAGTGTGTGTATGACAGCAGTATAGTCAGTTGGCTGTTAGGGTATTTGACTGTATTATTGAGTTACTGCATGTACGTGTTGTTGAGAAATGACATAACAAAAGCCAATTGTAATAACAGTCTTGAAAGTCTTCCTGAGATATTGGACTGGAATGATTTAAGCAACGATGAAGGTGTGCATGTCACATTGGCGGCAGTGACACACATGTTGATGAAGTCGCTTACTTTTGATGGACAGGATTCATGTTTTCAGTGAGTGACAGCTGATTCAGGACAAAGGAAGTATTGTGCTGCCCAGAATTAATTGAGAAACTGCGAAAAAATTGTAATACAAATGGTTTTGATTTGTAAAATGACATTGTTTTTTTGTCAGTTCTGAAACGTTGGTATTGTATTGGTAGTGGGAGAAAAAAATCAAACTATTCTACAGCTGTGGGTAGTTTACACTGACGTGTCAGACCACCACAATCCCGACATGTGGATCTATTTTGGAAAAAAAAGGGTGTTCATCCTTTCAGTTGAACTCCGGAGACTTAAACAATTGACACGGAGCACTGAGTGTTCTGGCATATTGTGGCGGACTAACATCTTACTGACACACATTTTCATTTTTCACCTATCATTATGTAACTAAGGGGCCTGGTGATGTGGCTGTAGAGCAGAAACCTTTATGTCATTAAAGGCCACACACTGTAACTCTGAAAAAGCATCTAGTACTGCCAATCACTGCCATTCTGCCTTAAAATATATGAAATACAGTATGTGATGCCCATTGCAAGCCAATGCTACATACAGAATTTCAAAGTCGTAACCTTGATGTCTGCAGATCTGGATTCAGAGGCAGGGCTGAGTGGGACCTCGATGCCAGAGGTGTTGTTAGCCAGCATATGGTGAGGCCAGACAGCTTAGACCCTATTTGGACCAGAAAAGGAGTACAAGTCAGGTCAGGCAGCCCAAGCACAAAGATTGTGCTGACATGACCCCCCCCCCATGAGCTGTTGTATTCAGCACTATGCTTCGAACAAACACCAGACACAGGTGTTGTCATATGTGAGATTTTAGGACCTGGTGTGAACTCTTGTTTCCACGGATGACTGGGATCAGACAAATCGGATGAGGGCCGGCATTTTGGTTTAAAGTTGTCTTGTTGCTGGTTTAAGATAAAACGCCGTTGCAACCGTGAGCTCTTAAAGAGGTCATTTAATTAAGTAATTGCATTAGTAAATTGCAAACTTAGTTAAAGATTACATTGCAATTGAATGAAGTGATTTCTTTCTAACAACCGCAGCCGAGGCTCACTATACATAAAATGTGCCCGGTTGGATAATATTTAGGAACACACAATATATCATCCTGCAACATTTCCATATAGTGAATTATTTACATGTATTCCCACATTCAGAAGGTAAATGTCAGTGTATATTGCTTTCCGATACAGAGAACCGAGACAAGCTTTTTTAATCACAGCAGCCCGTTGCCACTGGATTTCTCTGTTTGTTCAGTAATTGGATTAGAACAAACAAAGGGTTGATTATGCTGTGTGCCACTAACAGTTACACCACTATCCATGCACCACACACACACACACACACACACACACACACACCTCTTGACACCAGAGCTAAACTGAACTATTGGACGGCGGTAGACTTCAGAATTGTCAATCATCTCAAGGCTCTATCTGACAAGCTAGACTTTAAGTACTTTCCCAGTGGAAGTGAGTCCACGTCGCAGTCTTCAGAGTGTAAAGTGATCAGGGAAAGCGGATGGCAGCAGATTATGTAATGAGACATCAGGTGAAGGTGGTGGCTAGCCATTGTCTAACTGACCTACACATTGCTGTTATAGCTAATCTGCAATTTGATAAATGATAGAAGTGATCAAATCTCTTCCCACACTATATCACTGGATACCCCAGTGGTATCCCTAAAATGAATGTTGGGATAATCAACAGTTAGTTACACATCTGGACAAATTCATTTTAGATGTGTCACTCTTCCGTGTGGCTGGCTGTAGAGGTAAAGGTGAAAGAAGTTGTATGAAGCCCTTTGTGGGGTTGCTCAGCCTGTGGGGACTTGGCTTGGTAGTAGAAACTCCTGAAGTGCTTTTGAGCAAGCTACGGACCCCCAACTGCTTGGTTTAGCTTTTTCAATGGCAGCCATTTGTGTTGTGGCTGTTTGTGTTGAAAACGTCTCGGCCACCACATAGCAGCCCCCTCGCTCCAACATCTTCATCTTCATTTAATGCATGTGTATAGGTCCTGCGCGTGTGTGTGTGTGTGTGTGTGTGTGTGTGTGTGTGTGTGTGTGTGTGTGTGTGTGTGTGTGGGTTTGTGTGTGTGTGAATTCTGGGCATTTGTGAGAGTCACGTGTAAGATAACTGATTATTAATTTAATTTCTCCTCACCAATTCATTTTCTTCCACTCATTTCCAGTTCATTTGATAGGGACAGATGCTACCTAATAGGCAATTGAACAACACATTTCCAATGTACACATCACAGCAGTAGTATTGATTTTAATTTCCAACGCCTGTCACAAAAACAAAACAAAACCATGTGAGACATAACCCCATTACAGAAAAATATTCAATCGCATAAACATACAAGGCACATACACCTGTAGCATCAAGTGAAGTCACTTGAGACAATACACATTAGTAATATTAATGTAACGTTGACACCAATCAATTCAAATTTGGACGTTTACTGTCATAGATTACATGATTTAGACACATTTCACGATTAGTCTACCTGATCTCAGTATCATACGCACACTTATGGAAACCAGTGGATACCTGGACTTGTGATTGACAGACATTCAAAAAAAATCTGAGACGGGTTCAACATGTATTTGAAAATGCTCCGCAACAAAGTGTATGATTAATAATAGAGACACTGAAACATGCCAACTCTCTTTTATGACCCTTTAAAAAATCCCGGCCAAATCTTTGAGTGATGGGGTTGGCAGCCAAAATGTTCAGGTGTATTATGTCCAACAGCGGGTTCTCTTACTTAGCCTGATTAGATATTTCCATTAGAATAAAGTTGTTTCAAGAGGCCCTTAGCTTACATGTGGAAACATGTGAGACTTGGAAACGGCTCAGTCACTACTACCTCTTACTATTATGTCTTTTGTCAAAGCATTCATGTAAATTATTAGGGATTCATAGCTTTTGTCTTCATTTCTATTCAAAGTGGGCTCCTGTGTTCAGCAAGGCAAATACTGGCGAGCTGAGAGACTCTCTACCAGCCTCTCCTCATTTAGCTCCATACGACAAAGGGAGATGAGTTGCATTTTTGGATGCATTCATTATTCCTCATCTCTCTTTCTTTCTCTCTCTCTCACACACACACACTCCCTGTCCTTGCTATTAAAATCTGTGGGTATTTCTGTTCCCATTAAATGAATTATACCCATTACTCTCTCTGACATCTCTGCATTGAGTGTGCGCGCCCCGATTTAACATTGTTCTAATTCCTCTCACTATTATTGCAATAAAACATTCATCATAATAATTAACCATTTTGACATCTAATTTAAGCTAATTAATTTGAGAGAGAGAGAATGCTTGTGTTATATGGAGCTCCGTGAATCGCCGTGAAACTTCTGCTAATCACGGGAACCGCAATGAGCCTTCGTGAGTTTCAACACGGTTTGGGACCGCGCCGAAAACACACACACGCACACACATATGTAAACACGTTACATGGGTCACCTGTCCAATAAACGACAACGACAGTGATCCATCATGATAATGGCTTTAATGGCCGGTGCCAGTGAGGATAGCCGAGCAAGGCCCTTCTTCTGTGTGCCAACGCAATGATAGACACTTCACTCAATGCTCTTTTCTTAGATTATTAGCACTGTCGACTACCTGGATAGACGCGTTCTGCCTTTTCAAAATCAGGCTATTGGGTTTCTCCTTATTGCTCTTCTGTAATAGACCGCTCTAGGCAGCCCATTGATGTACTATAATTTGTGTCTTTGTTCTCTGCATTTGGCCCAATGCTTTCTTAGTTTGAAGAGACATGTGAATGCAGATAACAGAGGACAGATATTGTTATTGGCACACTCTTACATAGAGTGCATTTTGAATTCATGTATTGATTGCATCTTTGAAACTCCCAGCCCAGAAAATACATAGTTATTCTGCCAGCTTGTTTGCTTGCTTTTGTGCTGCTTGACATTGAATGAAGTACCAAGTGCAACAATAAAACTTCTTTCTTTCTTTCTTTCTTTCTTTCTTTTTTCTTGCTTTCTTTTTGTCTTGCTTATTTTATTTTCCTAGCATGCAGTATTTTGTTTGCTGTAACATTACGTATTCTCCCACTATGGATGCACGTCGTCTACCACAGTGGCCCCATTAGATGATATTCAATGTGAGCTGTCTTCAGCAGTACTCCGACAAGACGTATTTATCATACATGCTAATAGAGTGTGGAAACACTCATTTTGCCTCACGTAGTACAAGTCATTAATTAAACTTCCAAAGCGATTTGTATGCATGCTCTACGGAAGTGCACCAGGGATAAATACTTATGTCTCAAGCAAAACAGATTGCCAGACTGTAAACACAAATTCCTGTTAATGGTGTTTGAGAGTGAGAGCTTTGCTCACTTGAAAGCCACGATGTCTCTCTCTCATGGGTGGGCCAAAGCCGAGAAAAGGGGAGGTGACCGCGCCCCTTATGACGTCATAGGGGGCAATATTCCAGCTCGGCCCTTCTGACTTTTCATTCTCTCAAGTAGAGCAGGATTGGCCTACACCCATCTCCATTTCTAGCAACTGGGGGACCACAGGCAGGCTGGGGGAACTCTTATTAATGTTACAAAACCTCAAAAAGTCAAATTTGTATGCCATGGGACTGTGTTTACTTTGAGTCCTTCAAACTTTAGAAAAACTGCAGCACTGGAGTACTCTTTTAATGGAGCCCTTCTAATTGCTTTCATCATGATTGTGTTGACCAGCAGGGCCCAGGGGATGGAGGATTGCCACCCTTTTTGCACAAAGTGCCTGTTTTAAAACCTTCATTTATTAGTCATGACGTGTGTACCCTTATGTGACACTGTCATGCTTTGCCTTCACACCAGGTTGCTGAGAGGTGGCAGAGGAGCACCTGGCTTGGTCGGGCTAAGTACCCCCAAAGTGCTCTTTTCATTGGCACAAGTGCTCCTCTTTTTAGTTCAAGCGCTGTTCTTGTGCGGCCTTAGGGCATAAAAAAATAACCCTTCCCCTAATCCCGCACAGATAAGAGGTGCCCTTTGTTATGTTTGGCCCCTCAGAGAGTGTGTGCGCACTACACACTATATGGCCTGTATTCATGCATTCCCATATAAGTTTGAAAAATCATCCCTGCTGAATACTTGCAGACGTGACTAAACTGAAATTCACCACACACACATATCTCAGGACAAATCTCTAATCATGTTCTTTTCAATGCAGTGTCCTGTTTTCAGACATACTTAGGCATCAGAGCCAGGGAAATTGGTGGGAGACACACAGAGGAGGGTGGGGGGTAGACACACACACACAGGAACCGCACGGAACCGCATGGCGTTCATGGTTGTGTCTGCCAGACTTCCATGGCTAACTGCATTAGTTCTGCCTCAGTGACAGTTTGAGACCCCACCGAGGAAGAGACTTAGCTGCACTGAGACGCCCAGGAGAGAGCCAGCAATCAACGGTGTTTACCCCTTAACAAAGTTTTTGTGCGTTAGGCGAGGAATATGTGCGTTCATGTGTGAATCTTAACCGCACGCGTGTTAGCTTTTACAATGTCGTCTCTGTGTGGGTCCGCGCAGGTGTGTTATTGGGAGGCGGTTGAGATGTGGGCTCAGTTGGGATGTTAGTGTTTCTGGAATGGATATGTGGAAATGTTTTGGTGTACCTACGTGTGGATTGGAGTGCCTTGCTGTGAATGTTTTTTTCAGGGAGATGATTAAGGTTTATTAGTATAGGACTGTACAGCCTTTCTACCTGATAGTCAGATGTCGCAGCGGCTGTTGCATGAAATTTATTGACTTTATAAGGAGGGCATGCTGGGTTTTGTCCGGCGGGGGGGGGCACCGGCAGCTTTGTAAATGTTTGGGTGGTAAAAGGCCATGTGAAAAAAATCTGTCTGGCTGGTCTTGATAAAATGTCACCAGGGAGTATGACCTTGTTTGACAAATTAAGGAGCAAATAAATAAATCCGATTGCATCACAGCAGGGGAGTAATGCATAAGCGTGCACACACACACACACACACACACGCATAAGTAAATACAAATTGCAGAGCTGTGTCTAGGTTTAGTTTTAAACAGCCAGGTTGATAACATCTCTGGTTAACAAAGCTGGCATATGTCCTCTTTCTTTTTCAATATACTTATAATAAAATAAATTATAATATATCATCTGTTTTTGGCAAGGTACATTTACACATACAAGGGATTTATCTGTATCTGTATCCTCTGCATGTATTAGCAAGATCCATAAATAACAAAGACTTTTTGTTTCTAACTGTTGTGGCAGTTGCTAATTAATGTTAATTTCATAAGGAACTTGAGGAGAAACAGACACCAGTCACAGACCGTGTTCTTGCAGCTCAACAGGAGCGACAGAGTCGTGAGTTGTTTCAATTAAAAAGATCATCCAGTCGTGTCACATCAAATTTCAGGGGTTGGAATCTCTCAGCTAAACCTTTCAGTATTGCACTTCCATGAAAGTGGAGGAACAGGTTTTAAAAAAGTATGGTTAAAGCAGTGTGAGATATCCTGTCTGTTATTCACTAACAGACCCAGGAGCTTTTTACAGGGTGAATACCATCATGAGGAGTAAACTTGACTTGATATGTCAAATAAATCAAGCTAGCGGACTGCCGAGAACTTTTTGTTTCTGCTCAGCGGGTAGACCGCTGTGCTGCTGTGCGTCTTCCCATGGCTGGTCTTGTATAGTGAGACCTTCCTCCACAACGCTGTGGAGGAGAGTCCGGCTAGTCCACACAGCTTTACGGGATGGGAGAAATACATGCTCATGTTTATTGACATTTCTGTAAACCAATTACAATCGTGACGGAGCAGAGGTGACGCTGCAAAACCTCGGGAAGCTTGTTTTATTTGTTGGACGGATAGTCTAGCTAGCTGTCTGGATTTACCCTGCAGAGATCTGAGGACCAGGTAACCATAGTCCTCAGATTGGACAGATAGTCTAGCTAGCTGTCTGGATTTACCCTGCAGAGATCTGAGGACCAGGTAACCATAGTCCTCAGATTGGACAGATAGTCTAGCTAGCTGTCTGGATTTACCCTGCAGAGATCTGAGGACCAGGTAACCATAGTCCTCAGATTGGACAGATAGTCTAGCTAGCTGTCTGGATTTACCCTGCAGAGACCTGAGGACCAGGTAACCCTAGTCGCTCTACATTGGCCGGAAGGTGACGGACATCTGCCTGAAAGTAGGGACACCCGGGGGAATTTATGGCGGCACCTGAACAATCCCTGATGTGGAACGTCGTGGATATAGACCAGCCCTCAGTAAAGCTTATTTATTTTAATTATTTACTTTATTGACAATTATTGGTAATTGTAGACCCTTTTTACATGGACTTTTGGAGTTTTGGAAATGGAGTTTTTTCATACTATAAATTTGATAATAGTGTTATGAATACATGTGCAACCACGTATTTTAGCAGTTATAAGGCTCACAGTAAAAAATAAACGTCAATATATGCCATTTAAGTACAATACATACTGATAAATGGTCATAAATCCCACCAGAATCACATATTTTGCTAAATATGGCTTGAATGGGTAAAGTTTCCCACTGGATAACTAAAAAATGTCACACAAACCTTTGGCAACATCCACTGCACTATAAATCACTATTATCCTAAGGTATAATGCATTATATGTAAAATAACTAAATAACATAAGTAGGCTTACTCTGCATATCGGGCGTATAGACGTACTGTCGCTTGTGGTAGTTTTAGTCATACAGGATATGATGAATATGTGAAATATGGTTCCAACATTTTTTCAATCATCAACTTATCATGGTTAGTTTCAAAGTTGCGATTGTGGAAGTGGGCGTGATTCAAACATCATGAACGCCACTGAAGTTTGAAAGGCGCCGGGCAACTCTGACTCTGATTGGTCAGATGTCATGGGGTGAATAGCTTTGAAGTAACTCGGTCTTTGCTGATTGGCTGGTAGAAATCAACGTGTTTTATATGACCCGAGGGAAATGCACAAGGACGATAGCGGAAATGTTCGATGAAGTTACCAAATACAGTTCCTCGCCCCATTGAGCGAATGCTTTTTCATGGGTAACACGCTTCACTTTACCGGCAGTATTATCAAAAGATGAAGATGCCGTGTCTTCTTGTTTTGTTCTTCACTTTTAACTCACAACTTTTAACTCGCTTTCATTGTCTTTGCTATCTCTTTTCCCCTCTCACTTCTCCTTACAGCAGCACTAGGGCTGCACGATATGAGGAAATTATCAACTCGCGATTATTTTGACTGATATTGCAATATGATTCCCGATGTTGGAGGGGATGATCATTTTTGTATCATTATTCTCATTTTCATTGAAAGTTCCGTTTTTTTCTATAGTCTGTAGGATACAATTTGTATGGCACCACAATTATATTACAATTATGTTGTTGCTTTTTTCACCGCAGTAAGAAAGAACCCATGTGGTCCCAGCTTTACTTCTCTGTCAGGGTCTTTTTACCTTACACATACATCTAATACTTGTTTTCCACTCTCACATCATTTTAATGTAACCTTGACATCAACACACAGTTTCTCAAACAGATGGATTTGTTTTTTCTTTGAGGAATAATACTAATATATATGTGTGCAGAACGTTGATACATCATGAAGACAAGTGACGTTTAAAAGCATAGTAATAGCATGGTAGAAAAGGGTCATAACTTATTAAAATGTTTTTAGCTGCACAGATTCCACCTACGTTAGACTTCACTAGCTCAGTGTGGCTGCGATTTTAGTTTGCGATTTTGTTGCAGGAATACTGTGACAACGGAAATGAAGCGATGATCAAACTGCTAACATTTAGTCATTTCTGCACACAAGAACACTGCTGCACCCCTGGGTGGGTTATTTGGCTTAAGCATTTATCTTGATGCTTTGTATGCACCTTCCAACACACACTTACACACATACACACACACGCACACACAGACCTATCACTCATGCTCCCTAACACCACTGACTATACTGACACCCACACATCCTAGCCCATGTGTTGTCCTCCCGTCGACCAGGAAACTTTTTTTTCTGGGTTTTGGTCGTCTTTTTAGACACTTAAGTGGTTATTCCTGATGTTATTGTCACTGTTCTCTATGTTTTTGTCCCTTTTTTCAACGTTTTTGTCACTTTTTTCAAAAAGTGTTGTCAATATAAAAAAACAAATGTGCGCTTTTTGACATTTTTTTTTCAAATGCTATAAAATATAAAAATGTAATGAAAGTAGTGAAATTATTTATTTTACTTGTGAAGAGTGTTGTAGGGAACTATCTGTTATCATTTTTTGACAATTTGGTTGAAAGAAAACCCCTAATTTCTGATATAGAAGCGTTTTGAAAATGTGTCAAATTTGACTCAAGGACAACAGGAGGGCTCATCCTTTAATTTGTTTTATATGGGTTATATAAAATATATTGTAGTTCTTAAACAACAGTAACTTCATGAGAATGTGTCTTGGGGAAGTGTTTTATAACTCACCCATTTAAATTATATTGAGGCTTAAGGTTCTGCATAATTAAGGGCATGGCTGCTTTCAGTGACAGGTGGGGGCCGTCGCGGGTGGCTAGCATAGACTGTAGGTGTATAAACTGTATAGTTGTATCTTTAGGGGCACCCTAGAGGGCGCTTTGTCGTGTTTTATCTTCCATAGGGGCATCTTTTAGGGGACTTTATTGCATATCTACCATAATGTCAATTTAGACGGCACACTTGCTGCGTTTTTTGTATTTTTTTTTTAACCTCACTCAATTCACCAGTGGCTTTGGTGGAGATACGTGGTTTTCCCAGGACAACGATAAAGTACTCTATATACAACTTACAACCTCAAAGCAACACTTTAATGTTCACACCATGAACTAATGTGCAATATTTTTGCGCAGGCTATAAAAAAAAGTGCAACTTTGGAAAACCTGTGCCAATTCCAACAATCAAAATTGTGAACTTCTACTGTATCTGTGACTTAAGTGTTGAAACAATTAATATGATAATATATTTTATTCAAAGTGAGCTTTTGGAAATTGTCAGACACTGACTAATACATTACTAATAGACACATTACAGATTGATTGATTAGTCAATTAACTGAACATTAGCCAACAACAGTTTCGATGATGGATTAATTGTTAAATCATTTATCAAGCAAACATATCCAACAGTCGCTATTCTTTTTTTGGTTTCAGACTTCTGGTTGAACAAAACAAGATATTCAAAGACGTTGCCTTGTGTTTTATCCTTTATTCATAATTTCATTCTCTTTATTGAAGTTAAACTCTGTCATTACACACACATGCTCAGGTCCTTTACATGCACTAATGGAGAGATGTCAAAGTGTGTGGGGGGGCATCTTTCGAGCTAGCAGTCCACACTCCGTACAGGGACTTGAACCAGCAACTAGGGGTGATCCGAGTACCCGGCTGAAACGAGTATCCGGTACGGATAAAGCACTTTTGCCGAGTACAAGTATTATCCGAGTAATATGAGTCAATATCCGTGCTCGGATTGAATACAACTCCTCAACTGGCCGCGCAGCGTTCTGTGATAGTCACAGCGCCCCCCCCCCTACAAACCCGCTCGGATCAATCACACACACACACACACACACAGACAAGGAGAAATGCGCTCCTCGCCGCTTCTCTCTCTCCTCTCTCTCCTCCTCTCTCACTCTCTCTCACTCTCTCTCTCTCTCGCGCGCGGCTCCCGCTCCGTAGCGGATCATCGGTTCGGTCGTTCCGTAACGTTTAGGGTTTCTTCAGGTTTGTTTTTAACTTAGTTTTATAGTACTTACAGACTTAGTAACCAGTAGATTTCTGGGCTCGTGGGGTTTCAGACATGCTGCTTGGTTTAAATGTGACTCCCGTTGCGTCTCTGCCATCGGAGATTTTTTTTTTTTTACTGTCAGCTGCCCCCGCCCCCTCTCTCGTGTCTCTCTCTTACTCACACACACACACAGACACAACACACACACACACACACACACCTGGTGTGGAAATAAAAAAAAAAAGAACCCCAAAAAAAAAAAAATCACACTGATCATAAAAAAATAAAAACTTTAAAAAAGAAAGTTATAATGAGTATGAAAACTCTTGTTCATCACATTTTACTTCATAATTGCAACCGCATGTGTTGTATTCGTTGTTGCAAAACGTTCTGTACATAGTTTGTTTGTTACCATGACAACACCATTGATCTGAAGCTTGATGCTGTCATGTAAATAGTTTTCAAATCAGCAATAAATATAACAATTTTTGATCAACTCATATCAATTGCATGCTTAAATAACATACCGGTTAAAGCCCCGCACATTTCAAGAGAACCCGACACACTTCCGGGTTAAATATGACCACTTCCGGTTTAGGCCCCGCCCAGTCCGAGTACGGATCCGGATCCGGATAATTCATGTGGTAAACAGATACAGATACAGATAATGCTGTACTCGCTCATCCCTACCAGCAACCCTCTGGTTCCCAACCCAACCCCCTACGGCCTGAGCTACTGCCACGCCCTGTCCAGGTCATTTCATAGACTAATGATTGGTCAAACGAAATCTAGACAGGATAACTAGTGATGAAAGTAATCAGTTGTAATGCACACTTTTGTTTACTTTCATCAGCTGTCGGTAGCCAAGAGGAGACATTGTTAATCAAGTAAGAAGTCTGCTGATTACTAAACAGTAATTTCATAAAGCACAAGACAGCATACTATGTTCTTATCCATTCAAGCATGATAAAAGGTAGACATTTCTACACCCAAAAAATCAAATGTATAAGCAATTGTAAGTTGACATTGCTGTAACTAGTTTCCATTCAATTGAAAAGTTTGCAAGAAAAGAAATGTGAATTAGTCGCATTTCCATCAACTGGGTCGGAGTAAATGAACTATGCAACAGCAAAATATTAACTAAAGTTTGCACTCCAGGCTACCCATAGCTGTAATCTGCCAGTAAACAGCAGAAATAGATGTTGCTAACCAGAAAGTCGCCTTAGCCATATAACCCATCTACAAAAGAAAAATGGAGATCTTGAGGAATACGGTTCAATTGGGCAACTTCTAATTGTTCTTTCATGTCAGCTAGTGTTCATGAATCACGCTGTCTGGAGAAAAGGACAAATTGTTGTAATACCTGAGCAGATTAGGCGTAGGAGTTGAAGTGCTCATTTGCAGGTTCATAATTGTGCTTGGAGGTTATATCAGAATAGGTTTACATTATTTAACTTTCATAAAACACCATCTTTTTGTTGAACTGTACACTGCTGAAGCTTCACCCTGTGCGTTGATTAGATTAGATTAGATTAGATGATACTTTATTCATCCCACAGTGGGGAAATTCCCTTGTCACAGCAGCATTCTCTACCATGAAAGCAAAACAAACAAGTTAACACACAAGAAACACAGGCAGACAATAGACAATGTGCAGAAGGTAGACTGAAGTAAAGTGGCGTCAAATAAAGTTATTGTAAAATAAAGTAAAGTGCAGTTGCCATAGTACAAGAAAACAACATTGCAGTGTAGTAAGTGACGTTAAAATTAAATTGAATATGTAATTAAAGTGATAATGCAAAAGCAGGTAACCATAATATAAGTTATATTCACCTGTGACCATATATAATATTGAAAAAGGAAGTACTTGTAATGGAATATAAATTCAGATAAAGATATACAGAGTGTGTGGATTAAATGAAAAACAGCTCTCCGTTTTAGTTACAGAGTGAGACATCTCACTTCTGCTCCATCTCTGTTTGGAGTCGCACATGCTCAGTGTCATGACTGAGGAAATTTGAGGACCCAAATACAGACAGCAGGCAGGTAAAAGTTCCAGCTCGACGATAATCTATTAAGTAATAAAAAAACACAGTTAAGACTAAACAAAAGGAGGTCTGAATCCAGCAGGAACAAAAAAAAAACTCACTTACAAAAGTAATCCAAGTAACAGGAACAAGAGACAAATAGCACGGACGAGAAGACAGCATGGAAAAAGACAACGCGCTGACACACTACGGCAAGAAACACAAACAACAACAGAATGTGAAAATCCAACAAGAGACAGAGACGTGACAGAGACTAAACACACCGGGTAACGAGGACTGACGGGGGACAGGTGACACAGGTGGAACACATCAGGGCGGGGCATCACAATCAGAAAAGGCAAGGGAACCAAACATAGACAGGAAGACAACGGAAATGAATGAAGACAAAAGTGGATTTTAAAATAAAACAGGAAGTCCATGAACACAAACAGAAAACATGAAACCAACTACCAACAGAAACTTGACAAAACCACGGCACTCAATACATAGGTAAGGACTACTAGCCAGTCAGAAGCAGAGTATGAGGGCGTGCCCTGACAGTACCTAGGTAAGGACTACTAGCCAGTCAGAAGCAGAGTATGAGGGCCCCGACAGTACCTAGGTAAGGACTACTAGCCAGTCAGAAGCAGAGTATGAGGACGTGTCCTGACAGTACCTAGGTAAGGACTACTAGCCAGTCAGAAGCAGAGTATGAGGGCGTGTCCTGACAGTACCTAGGTAAGGACTACTAGCCAGTCAGAAGCAGAAAATGAGGGCGTGCCCTGACAGCACCTAGGTAAGGACTACTAGCCAGTCAGAAGCAGAGTATGAGGACGTGTCCTGACAGTACCTAGGTAAGGACTACTAGCCAGTCAGAAGCAGAGTATGAGGGTGTGCCCTGACAGTACCTAGGTAAGGACTACTAGCCAGTCAGAAGCAGAGTATGAGGGCGTGTCCTGACAGTACCTAGGTAAGGACTACTAGCCAGTCAGAAGCAGAAAATGAGGGCGTGCCCTGACAGCACCTAGGTAAGGACTACTAGCCAGTCAGAAGCAGAGTATGAGGGCCCTGACAGTACCTAGGTAAGGACTACTAGCCAGTCAGGAGCAGAGTATGAGGGCCCTGACAGTACCTAGGTAAGGACTACTAGCCAGTCAGAAGCAGAGTATGAGGGTCCTGACAGTACCTAGGTAAGGACTACTAGCCAGTCAGAATCAGAGTATGAGGGCGTGTCCTGACAGTACCTAGGTAAGGACTACTAGCCAGTCAGAAGCAGAAAATGAGGGCGTGCCCTGACAGCACCTAGGTAAGGACTACTAGCCAGTCAGAAGCAGAGTATGAGGGCCCTGACAGTACCTAGGTAAGGACTACTAGCCAGTCAGGAGCAGAGTATGAGGGCCCTGACAGTACCTAGGTAAGGACTACTAGCCAGTCAGAAGCAGAGTATGAGGGCCCTGACAGTACCTAGGTAAGGACTACTAGCCAGTCAGTAAACCTGTACAAGATTGATACATATGTAACACAATAAAGGACAAAAAGCATAATAATAATAGCAATAATAACATACGAGTGTAAAAAAGCGTTGTCAAATCTTCAAAATGCCCACGTAAATATGTGAATAGAAACACAGCTACTGTGGTGCAGCCCAGCTAACTTCTTCATGAACTGAATAACTTTTTAAGTGTATGATCCTCAAATGTAATTACAAAAAAATAAGCTATTTTGACGAATTGCAAATGACGGTGTTTGTCATTAGAGAGACACAGTACATGGCGATAAAATGCAGTGTTTAATCATATTCCAACGCTTTGAATATGCTAGAAAAAGTGCAACATTCAGCTGTAAAAATCAACACTGTCTGCCTCCGCATGGGTGTAAATAACTAGACTGGCTTGCAACATTAACTAACTCACAAATAATGCAACGACATGAGACAGGCAGCTAACTGCCAAAACCTAAAATTAGTTTAAAATTGATTGGATGTTATAATTACTTCAGGTTCAGTACGTTAGAGAGACTTTAGATGCTTCAGAAAAACTGAGTGGAGGAGCGACCATAATTTGTACCATCTGCGGAGTAGCGGCCTCTTTGAAAACTACAGTGTAAATTATGCACAATCCTCTACTCATCTTTCAAGTTCATGGATAAATGTGCTCAAATACACACACACAGACACAGACACACACACCACACACACACACACACACACACACACACACACACACACACACACACACACACACACAGCTCTTTCCTCTTTCCCAGAGCTTCTCTTCCTTTATCTAATCTGTGTTTTATTGAATATGGTAATTATAATGAAGGCCTATCTTGCACTTGGTTTAATTTGTTTTTGTGCCTTTTTTCTGCTCTCTTGCTCGCTCCCTCTGGTGTGTTTGTGTGTGTGTGTGTGTGTGTGTGTGTGTGTGTGTGTGTGTGTGTGTGTGTGTGTGTGTGTGAGAGAGACACTATTCCCTGGTCTGACACACTATGTTACAGTGGGACCTTTGTAATAGGGAAATAAGACATGGCTGCTGATGTCACTGAGGTTTAACTGTGTCTAAGGGGAGGAAGATGCACACACACACACACACACACACACACACACACATGCACGCAAACACACACACACACGCACGCGCTGGCACACACGCACGCACACACACACACACACAGACAAACACAGCATGCAGACAACCTAAGACATCAACAGAATTCTTCCATCATTAGGCCGGGAGGGGGTGGGGGTTTAGGGGATTAAGTACCACACGTAACCTTGGAGACCCGCCTCTGGCAGGCTGACACATTTTTTCTCTCGCTGCGCCTGTGGGGGTGCATGTTGTTTATGCTCTCATGTTTTTTCGATAAAATTTAGAAAGCTTGATTATCTTGAAAAGGCTGAATCGTGCAGTTCCAATTCTGCCACCCAGGTGAGGACACACACCACATGACGCATCTTGTTGTTTTATTCTCTGTCCCCCTTATTCACTCATCGGGACCCCAAAGTGGAGTAGCATTAAATACGGAGAGGAAGGTCCGTTTCTTTGCAGCAAAAAAAAACAGATTCTGTGCTCTGAAAGAAAAAACACACATAGACAAAGACACCTAGAGCCCAGTGGCATTGCAGGGAGAAGACAGGGTGGAAGATGTATGGATACTGCAATGGGGAGTCTTTTGATGTAATGACTCGGGTCGACTGGGGTCTGGGGAGCCCTTTTGGAAAGCATTACCTTGAATGTCGAGCCGCTTCCACTCACTCCATCACCTATGATGCTAGTCAGTGTTAATAAGTAGGAGAAAGTCGTATCATTTTTCACAGCGTTTACTGTTACCGCAAGTCCCACTGAATGGCTGTGAATATGAAACAAAGGCACTGTGTGTGTGTGTGTGTGTGTGTGTGTGTGTGTGTGTGTGTGTGTGTGTGTGTGTGTGTGTGTGAGAGAGAGCGTACCAAAGGGTGTAGGAAATATAATATAGCAGTAGATTGCCATAGCCTTCAGTATGAAGTTACTAGCTCTGTCCTCTGGATGAAATACTGCACAATGCACTCTCTGAAGTAAACCAAGGACCTGAGTATGCCTCCACACACTTATGCACACAGCGTCTCATACTGAATAAACACTCCATTTCAGACCTCTTACACGATGCGACCTTAGAGATGTGATTTATTCATAGTGCTTGTACTCTCGTAGGTTACTAGCCTCTGTGCTTGCGTGTGTAAATAGAAAAGCAGCATATGTTTTCTTTTATTCTTTTTTTTTTAATTTCTCTCATGCAGGTCATGGTGGATGTCACCCCATTAAAAGTCTGAAAATGATGAATGATGAAAAGGGTGTCCCTCACCTCCTGCTCTCTGTGTGTTGCCGTTTTCAAACTCCCTTCGCTTTGTGAAGCGACAACAAACTTTGAGCTATGAAAGCTACGCGCGGAACATGGCGACTTTTGAAGGAAAAGGTAGATCGGGCAATGAGTCAGGCCTGCCTGACTCATTCTTTTGGGAATGACTGTGAAGACTTACAAAGAATATGTTTACGGCATTCGCTATCTAACTGAGATGTCCGGGACTTTATTTTCCATCTACGACTTTATTCTCTACTACGTGAGCCCCATCTCAGAGTTATCCTCACGTGTCTCTATGATGTGTTCATTAGACAGCCAATCACATTATTACATCTGGGTAGAAGCATACTGAAAACCCATGCACTGACTCTGATGAGATTTACTCCTCGGGTATTGAAATTGGATATTGACTGACAAGGCAATTTTAAATACTCAATACTTTATCTATAGGCAATTTGGTCGGTGCCTGAAAAAGTATTGAATTCGGTGCCCAGCCCTAATCAGTACACGTGTACTTCAGTTAACATTGTTTGCAGCGTTTTCTTTTGCAGGGTGTAAATGTTGAAGATGACTGTGATTGGTTTAAGGAAATGTATTGTAGCCTGTGTACATGTACGGCTCCACAGTGTAAATATATGTCTGCAATGGCAGACTACCCCATTAGTAAAAGAGGATTTGTGTGTGGATGGGTTAGAATGAGTATTTTAACCTCTTCATATGCCCAAACCTGCCAATCACAACGCCCAGCTGCAGCAATCTTCCAGTTCTTCTTTTTTTTTTTTGAAAATCCATCACAGATTAAAGACAATGATGAAATACTTTGCAACAGATTGCTGTGCGCACTCTTTTCTGTCCACAAGCATGTTTCCTAAGTGCTTTTGTGTGTTGTTTCCTGTGTCATATGTGCAGCATCACATGCCAACTGAGGACCAGACCTGCCTTCTCTGTTTGAGGGCAGATACGGCTTGTTTCCACTTGCCTCCACAAGCAATGTTAGATGAAGGTGTCACCCTGCTGTCACACAAGGGGTTTCCCATTGTTACTGACAGTGTTAGATTTCAATTTCTCCCTCCACTGGTATGTCTCACGCTTCTTTCATGCGAACGTTTCCCGTACATGTGCATTGCATCTGTATACAAATATCCCATTCTTCTTTCAGAGTCAGGTGTCAAAGACAAATGTATTTCCCCTTTCTAAACATAATCACTAAGTAAAGAAGACCTGAACGAATCTCACATTGGCATTTGTGAATATTACAATGCTCATCGGAAATAAATCAAATGCATGCTTGTTTTCTTCCTCTCTATTACCACTCTGCAAGCGCTTTCCCATCAAAGGCCCGCTGACGACACCTCGGGAAGGAAAGAAATAGCCCTGAGCCAAAAGCCTAGGAGTCCATGAGGAATTGCACAACACTGTTGCACAGCCCTGTCTTTGGATTTAACATATCATGGTATGCTATCCTCAACAGTGAATGACTGCGACATAAGAAAGAAACAATATGCAATTATATGAGATGTGTGCGTAACATTTTGCTGAAATAATTGCAAAGAATCAAAAGACATTACACAAAAAGGATTTCCGGCTTGTGGAAAAGATTGAATTGTAACAGTATTTACGGAATTGCCACACTGAGCTTCTGGAGAGCACAGAGGTGAGGCTAATGGAACAGTTTGACATTTTGGGAAATACGCTTATTTGCTTTCTTGCCTCGAGTTAGATGAGACTGATTGATACCCCTCTCATGTCTGTGTTTGAGGTATGGAGCTGGAGCCAGGAGGCGATTAGCTTAGCTTAGCAAAAATACTGTAAACCGTTCCCCGGGTCCTAGACTCCCAAGGGGCTGGTCTAGCCTTGTGTTGCGCTTTGAAAGAGATTGGTAAGGGCTACCTTTGGATAGTTCTGATTGAAAGAAATGAAGTTGGAAATGAAATGGATGGTCAAAATCCAACCACTGTGAAGATATCAATGTTTAATGTCTGGCCTGGAAATTGGAGGGAATAGGTTAGTATAAAACCAGTAGGCTATAAGCTGTAGGTTAGTGATTTCAGCATATATTGAACCAGGGAAAAATACATTAAACATTCAACCAAGGGCAAAAACATTGCTGAAAACATAAAACCCTTCAAAAATTATCCTTAATGTGTCATATTAGAGAGACTATTAAGCTGGAATGACATCCCAGGGGAACGTATATACACTCCTGTTTACAGCTAGCCTGTCTCTGTCCAACATTCAGAGGTATGGCTCCCAAAACCACGGATTTACCATGTATTTCTCGTCTGCTTTGTGAAATGACCACGACCTCTTAACACCTCATTACGTGGAGCTGGAACCTTATGCATTGAAATGAAGTGCTGGGACAATGGAAACAATGCCAATGGAAATGTAGCTCAGCGTGTATTCTTCCGGGAAGACTAACTATTAATCGATGCACTCCTACATCAATTCAGCTGTTATTCTAACAAATGTATATTTTATCATGCGTGTGTAACTGTTGCATCTCTGCAACTAGTCTGTGATTGAAATGTATCTCAGTGTAAATCCTTTCAGGAAGTCCTCACTCTTAATCAATGCTCTACCTAACTCCAATCAGCTGTTGTTCACCTTCCTGCTAAACCAATCAGAATCATTACACAAATGGCAAGGGCCAATCACAGAGTCACAACCCTGCTTCAAATCTGTTTCTCCCTTTGCCATTCATTATTAAATAATCTGTTTCTTTCTGTGCTATTCAGCTGTCATTGCAGGCAAAGAGTGCAACCCCCCACCCCCCGTTCCACCTCCAGTCCTCTACTCCAGCTGACCGGTCCGGAGCCTCCTTCGGTCTGGTCTTCAGGCTCTTTTGTCGCCACCACCGGTGTCTAGATTCAATTGGGGGGTCTGATGGTTTTCTACAACTATATACAGATATTCAAAAAAGTCTAATTGCCAAAGACTTTGTACATTTTATTTGAGCTGTATATTAAATCTTATTTGCATATCTGCAAACATGTCTCTCCTTGAAATTCAATTAGGGTCATTTGTTGCTTGGACACGTGTATGCCCTGGTTTAACGCTACTGTGTCTCAATGTCCACATAGAGAGGAGTTTAGGAGTGGATGGATGGGTCAAACAAACTCCAAACGTTCACTAAGGAAACTGTGTGAAACCAAACCATGGTCTTTTCCTAAACCGAACCAAGTAGCTTCATTTCCTAAATCTAAATTGTTGGCACATCATTTGAACAGTTAACGTGCCACTGCCACATGATGTGGTGTTGAGAGGTCATGGTCATCACGTTTTTCTGTGAGATCAGGTTGGTCATGACAGTGGTGCTGATCTCCTGATCCAATTTGACAACAAGTAGGTTGTTTAGTTCATCATGACTCTGAACTTTCAACACACAAGTCTGAAAAATAATGGAAAAAAGGTTTCCAATAGGCCTCAATAAGCAACATTTTAAAAGTCTTCGTCATAGGAGTGGCCTCATTGGACCATGCATAGAGCTGGGTATTGTTCTTAAAATGTCAATACTAATTCAGTAACTTTACTACCAGTTCCTAAATAATAATTTCCTCAATGCCAATTTCATGAAAGAAAAATAAATCCTTTATCTATTTTTTTTTGTTCCTACTACATGAGCTCCCATTTCTGAGTTTTTCCAGAAAGCCTCAACGATGTGTAACGTTAGACAGCCAATCACAGACTTTATTAGATCTTAGTAGAAGCATTCTCATTGGCTTACTGAAGCTGATGAGATTTACTCCTTATTATTGAAGTTGGGTATTTAATGACGAGACATTTTTTGATGCTCAATACTTTAGAGGTAGTTCCATCAGTGCCTACAAAGTATTGAATTTGGTACCCAGCCCCATGTGACCATGCCGAAAATATTTACATGATTTGTAAATAGTGAAAGGACATGGCAGTCCAATTACCAGCCAGTAAAACTGAGCATAAACTAACTAAACCTTACAGTTTTATTGTTATGCAATGTAATACAGTAGATTGTTTTAGCTGTTCGTATAAAGACTTTGATCAGCTGTGAGGCGTTATATTTTGGTTTTGGGGTTACATCAGATTTGACAGGGCCATATTTTTAACAGCACAGGTCTGTTTTTGATGAGGGAGTAACTAATAAGTAGTCTGGCTAATGCACACTGACTGAACTTTCCACACTGACTACGAAAAAAGTTTCAGAACAAAGTTCAAACTTCAGTGCGTGCGTTTTCTTTGATCTTGCAAGCACATCACGCTGATAATGAAGGGCTGCGTGCCCTCGGGTTAGATATTCCCATTTGATCTGATGAGTCCCATCAATTAAAGGAAAAACAGTAGTGTCAGTGTCAGTTTATTTATGGTACCATTGCATTAATGTGTATTTTTTGTAGATAATTGGAGGAGTAGTTCGACATTGTGGGAGACACACTTTCTTTCCTAGAGTTAGATGACAATATATATACCACCCTTGTGTCTGTCACTACTATTGCGTCACAAAGGGATGCTTGGTCAGGTGCCTTTGGCGTTTGTTATTGATGCAAAAAGTCTCCTTTAGCATCATATTTACTCTTGGCATAACTTTGACGCTCTGGGTCAAGTTCGTTTGCATCCCTATTTGACGCTCTCAGGACTCGCGTCTAGCCCTTTAGCATCATTTTTAGATGCACTTGCACTCTGACACTCATAATCAGGACGCACGTTAAACTCATAGACAGTGAAAGAAATGGACACAGCGATGCCATAGACTTCGACGGAGACCAGTGAAGTCTTTTAGAAGCACTTTTCCAGTGAGTGCTGAGCGTTACTGCACAGCCTCCAACTGAGCTTGAAGACGTAGATGCGATGTGAGCAACCTGTCTGAAAGTTGTACGTCTTCTGCTAAATGTGCATAGAGAAATCTATTCGTGGATAAATATGTCTTCATAAGGATTCACTTGCCGCATACCAAAGTATTACCAATCCATCAAACATTTGCTTTAATGGTCTCTCTATGGGCTTCTCCCTTAAATGTATGCCTCCAAGTCCCCCCAATTGCCTTCAAGCTTCTCTAACTATAGTAATTTCTCTATTGAGTGACAGTAAGTTGCTTGGTTATGACACAAATGTTAACCTATTTTTACAAAAACACCTGCTACGGGGCCAAAACGTGAGATACAAGGTAATAGAGGCTTATATACATTGTCGTGTTTCTTTAGAAATAAAGAATGGACAAATAGAGTCTTTAAACGCTTCAGGAGTAAAGTTATTCACTGTCAACGTGGCGCCAAAATGAATGGGAGTCAATGGGATGCTAATGGAAGGCGTTGGCTTGTTATGCTCAGAATCTCCCCATAGGAGGTACGCTTTCCAGATGCTCGCTTATCCCCTTGGTGTAACTGAGATACGGCACCAGAACGGGGCAGATAGGTTTAGAAAAAGATCGTGGCTGGGGTTACAAAATGTACGTTTCAGTGATAGCGGACAAGAACAGAACACCAAACCCCGGTCTCCTGGGTTTTTAAATACTCATTTATCAGAATCATTGATTTGTCATTATAAATGATTCTGATGAATGAATGTAAAAACTGACCATTATAAATACCTTTACCAATATATCGGGAAATGCATAATGTCGATATATCGGTCGGGCTTTAGAGATACAAATCTTCTAATCTACTGTACCTGTCACCATGAATGAAATAAGCAGATTCCTTTATACATTGAACAATGAAAATACATCTAAAGATGCATTTCCATGTATGTTAACTAACATAACCTTTCAACTGCATATTTTTAACTGATATGACGTGATTTTTTAAGTTTTTTTTCTAGTTTGCCATAGTAAGAAGGAGCTTGTCATGCAGCTTAATTTAAAAACCTTGGGTTGCAAACTTTCCACTAATGTTTCCACCTCATCATCTAGTTTTGATTGCAATCAACATAACAACTCTGTAGGAAGTTCGTTTTTACCAATGTCTTCATATATATGTAAATGTGTCTAAATGTAAATGTGGGGACACTTTTAGAGCAGGCATGCACCAACACCATGAGTGCAGATTTGCTGTGAAATTCACAGTGTAACTCAGCTCAGCTACAAAGCTCAGCTTAATTTAATGTCTGGGTAAAGCCAAATCAGTGATTTCTTTTTAAACGCATTAGAAAATACTTGTTGAACTTAGGGTTAGGGTCAGGGTTTATCTGTAAAACTGAAATTACGGTTCAATGAAGCGCTGGAGTGTATCTTAACATAACCCCTCTCCTACTTTATGAAAACAAAGTTACTACTAACTTTCAAGCGCATATAGCACCCGTTTTCTTCATTCCCTGTGTAGGCCGAGCAAGTTTGTTACTTTCCACAAGCTCCCTTTGCTCTTTCTTTTGTCTAATGAATAATGCTTTACATTGTAGTAGTCCGATTCTGATAGATGTTTCCTACTTGACAAAAGGAGCTAGCCTACTTTAATAACATGAATATAGGAAGTAGTTCAATTCTAATACCCTACTTTTAACTACATTGATAGATATTTCCTACCTGACACAATTAGCTGGTTTACTTTTAATTACATTTATAAATCAGTAGTCCATTATGATAGATGTTTCCCACTTGACAATATGAATACTTTTAACTTCATATTTTTTTTAAGTCATTTGGATTTGCATGGGCGGTAACCAAGACAGTTCCATGTGGTGTCAGCCTATAAAGTGAAAACTCATGCCACCGTGTGTAATGTCAAAACATGGAGGTGTTACACAACAACATGTGCAAAGGTTGGCAGGTGCGAACTGGTGCACACATCTATGTGTGTGTGTGTGTGTGTGTGTGTGTGTGTGTCTGGAGGCCTCTGTCCTCTCTTGCCCATCTCCCCAGGCAGAAGACCCCTGTCTCGCCTGCTATTTCTCAGTCTGACAGCTGAGAGCTAGACAGCGGAACGGAAGAGGAAAGGAGGGAGTGTGAGGACAGGGTGGAAGGAAAAATGGAGAGGCAGGGCATGAATTTGAGAGGAGGGTGAAAAGAGAGAGAGAGAGGGCAAAGAGGTAGACGTACAGAGGGAGTGGCTATCACTACATCTTCCCCTCTTTGGGGACCAGGTGTTCTCCTTCTGACTGAAAAGAGAAAAAAAAAAAAAGCCTCATGTCTTACTTGGCATCTGTGCACCTGCATCTGCAGGGCCGGGAGGTGAGGGGGGGTCAGAGACAAGGCATCAGATAAGGTTGGTCTCTAGAGGCTACTAGCTTTGTTGTTACACCACCCTACAGCAGACCTCCATGCCCCCACCCACACCCTCTCCCTCCCCCTGACACATCTCCTTGAAAATGAATGCCAGGCTTTGAGTCAGCAACTCAAGCGTTTCGCTTTCCTCAGACTAAACTATTTCTCTTTTTTTCCCCCTAGCTGGTCAGGTGTTTTCTGCAACTGTTTTTCGTTGTTTTCGTGACAGCTGGGAACGAGACGGACATTCTCTGTTGTTTTTTGGGGCCTGTATTAACTTGCGCTTGCACACTTTCTGTTGGTTTTGTCTTATTAAGAAGCGTTGTGTTTGGCAGTCAAGTCGCAAACCACCCCCCCCCCCCCCCCTGGTTTCATGTTGCTTTTGAATTCACTTTTTTACTAAAGTTTGTAATTGAATTTGTTTTCCCCTGCATCCATAAAGGCTATGTTCTTGTTCCACTAGCGTTCCAGCACTAACCCAGCCCTTTTTTTCTCTTTTTTTTCTGAGTGCAGGCAGCTATTGCTCTCAGTGATGTTTGTTCTTTTGTAGTAGTCATCCTGGCTCTGCAGTTGGCTTGTTTGTCTCTGTCAGCCATGTTGCGTTAACCTACCGCTGGAGGCTGAGGTCTGTCCTCCACTGGGTTCTTCCCCCCCCTTGAGGTCAGGGCGTGAGTCAGAGGCCTGATTCCATCACCCCAGGTTACCAACTCACTACTTCCTGTCCAGAATATGGAATGAGAGTGGATGGTGGCTGAGGGCAAGACACTTTAGGCCCTTTGTGTGTGTGTGTGTGAGTATTATTAAATAAGCATAGTAATTGTGATCTAGCCTGAAAATTGTTTGTTTTTTTTGTCCCAGTTTGACAGAGCCCAGAGGAGTGACATATCCGGTCTTCTCAGAATTGTCATTTTACATACAGTATGCGATCATACTGGCCACTAGCATTTGTCCTCAAATCAAAACAAAATACATTTTTCATTGTGGCAGCATATTAGCTTCAGTTACAATGAAAAAAATTGGCCTGAGATATCTATAAATCAGGAATATGTCTTAAGTTAGATATATTTTATATTTGTGGACATGTTGGATACTGAGTTATGTTAGCAAACGCTTTCATTTTCACACTTTACACAACCAGTAGACACGCTGCAAAATTAGCTATGCAACATTCGCTGCGGACAGACAGACAGATATGTGCACACACACACACACACACACACACACACACACACACACACACACACACACACACACACACGACCAAATGCATGCTTCCGGCGGCTGTGGCTCAGGTGGTTGAGCGGTCGTCTATCGTATGGTTAGTGGGTTGATCCCTGGTCCTGCAGTCCCATGTTGAAGTGTCCTTGGGCAAGACACTGAACCCCAAATTGCTCTATATGCAGCGCCATTGTTACGTGAATGGTGCCTGTGTTAAGCCCTTTGAGTAGGCGTTAAGTAAACCGCTGGATTAATACAATAAATTGACATTTAAATCTAAATTGACAACAGCTAGTCAACCTTAAAGGTCAGACCGCCTTAAGTGAGCCCGGGCCAAAGTTCTTGTTGCTGTTGTGACTAACCCCCTTCACTTTCATCGGGAGTTGGCCAGCGAGACACAGGGACTTGGCTTGGGTCTCAAGGAGTTTCAGCATTTATTCACCGACAGACAAACTGGACATAACTGCACTGCTATGTATGGCTGGGAGATATGGAGATAATCTAATATCACAATATTTTTGACCAAATACCTCGATTCCACAACAATATTGCAGTGTTGACTATCGGTGCTTTCACAAACTATTTACACAATGAGATTTTTGATAAAAAGCATCAGTAATGTGGATATAATGATTAAGTGGGTAAAGGCAAATAACTGAACAGTTACAACAGTCTGGCAAATTCAGAATATGACCTGACTTTACTGTAATGCAACCTTTAAAACCAGGAAAAAGACAACAGTTATGCCATATTTCGATATCCAAAATCTAAGATGATATATAGTCTCATATCTCAATATCGATATAATATCGATGCATTGCCCAGCTCTACTGCTACATTGAGCTATGTTGTTACTGCTAACGTCATAATCATAGTCACTCTGTCTCTTTCTCTCACGCGCAGTTATTCCTTGAAGACGTTTTCTAATTATGTAACCCATTTCTGTTTGAAAACATCTATTAAGATACATTTAAAAACAATACGAACAACAATTTCCTGATGCAAAGGCCCGGCGTTGCAATACACTGGCAGAAAAACCTTGGGCTTAGTACCAGACAGCTTTGGAACAAATATATTAAGACAGATGTAGCAGTGGCCCAAGTAGTTTGGAGAAGGTCATCTTAGGAAACTGAAAAAAAAGTACCTGCCTCCTATTCATGCCTCGGAACAGATAAGAAAAGCGCAGATGAGGGTAATTTTGGCTTGGATGGCTTTCTGGTACAGTCTGTCCACGCTGTTGTGGAGTTATCAGACTAAAAGATGCTGTCGACAGCATCTTCAATAAGACCTGCGAAAAACTGTGGACAACATGAATGAAAGTGCATTGTCCGTCTCTGACAATCTTCACTTTCTTTTGTGTCAAAGCACAAGTTAATTAACCATGTTGGGTTTCATCTAACACATAATTACACATGTTTTATTATGACTTTGAAAACATTCACATATAGAGGAGTCATTTCAGGAAATGGTGCAATTCAAAAATAACCGTTGGCCCTATGATGCCACTTCATGCATTCAAATTGCTGTTTGGCAACCAGTACTTATTTTGGTTGTAAGTTGGAAGGTGTGATTTTATGCTTTCATTGCTGTTTGGCAGAAGATGATTTCAGTCAGCCTGATTCATGCTCTCTCATCGTTGCTTATAGTTTTCTTGACATCATACAGAGAACCATTTGGCCCAGCTGGCAAGCACAATGTCAAATCCTGCCTTGGCTTCTGTGAAATGAATGAAATGAACAGATGTTGGATGAAGTTTTGCGGGTGGGAAGATAACAGGCTTTCTGTTAAATGCACAGAGTACGTCCAGGTCAACGGGGCAGCGAGGTCTCGGGTCAATAGGTTGTTCCAGACCTAGCCGGCCAGCAGATAAGGAAAGAGATGGGAGGAGAAATGGGCATCTGAGCGCAGACTGTAATAGCTGTCTGCTCTGGCCTGATGAGGTAGCTGGGGAATAGAGCCCAAGGATGCCTGTGTGTCTGTGTGTGTGTGTGTGTGTGTGTGTGTGTCTGTGCACACGTGCGTGCACAGGCCTTGACTGATAGGCTGGCCAGGGATAAGAAGGCCAAGGAAGAAGGAGAGCTGCATGTGCATCCAGTTTGTGTGTCTGCATGGGTGTACCATGTAGTCTGATGAGGTGGCTGTGGTGAAAGGTGATGGGGCCGGCCTGTGTAAATGATGGCTGATGGGGTCTCTTGAAAGTCTATTTAGCCAGAGTAATGAAGTGCGTCTGCCAGGGGAAGAATATGAGGGACAGGCTCGGAGGTTCAGACAGACAGCCCGGTCACCTCACTCAACCTTGTATGGAGGGAAGAGGAGAGATGGACAAGATGATTCGGTTGTAATGACTCGTATTCGCTCTGTCTGCCATGCAGGCGCCTTGATGGACAAACAGATCAGGTAACCCCAGAGCCATGGAGAGAATGTCTCCACCTGTGGGTTGTCTGGCTTGCCTTGCACAGTCAACCTGTTTGCCTATACTTTCTCTCTTTCTTAGTAGCAATGCCAGCACCTCAAAATCTCTTATATTTCATGTATGGAGATTCGTTCTTGATTGTCCACCCATATCCCATGGTCCATAAACGCATCTCACTCCAAACAAAAGCTGGTAAGTGAACCTTTAGTTTAGAATATTTCATCATCGCAGATTTCCCAGTATTGACAGAAATGCATCGTGATGATTGGGCAGATTCTTTGACTTGTTCGCTCGTTATTTGAGCCGATATTTCCTCAGCTAAATCGGGAAACAGTTTGAATTTCAAACTGTATTTTCTTTTTGCCAAGTAGTAGATAATCAGTCAACAAAGTACTTTATCAGAGATGTATTGTGAAGTTGGTAAAAAAAAATGGGTTTATTCTGTATTCCTTTCCTAAAATATCAGAATTGTTGGCGCAGAAGCTTAGATATTTTACTGGCATCCGTATTCAAATTGTAAAATCATTACATTACATTTCATGTCTTTTAGCTGACGCTTTTATCCAAAGCGACTTACAATTGCTAAATATATCCTCTGGAAGAACTAGGGTTTAAGCATCTTGCTGAGGGTTGATCTATCGCAGTGGGAATCGAACCCAGGTCTCTCACACCAAAGGCATGTGTCTTACCCACTGCTCCATCACCACCCCAACCAACCATGCAATGACAGCCCTTACATCACAGCTTGTATGGTAGCAAGGTAATCAGGGCGTTACGTCTCGTTACAATAGGGTATTACCAGGGTAATACTATGTTAATTATACATTATATTACATTAAATTTCATTAAGCAGACACTTTTATCCGAAGCGACTTCCAATAAGTGCATTCAACCATGAAGGTACAAACTCGGAACAGAAATAATCACATTGAAGTACATTAGTTTCAAATTAGCCAAACTACAAAGTGACACATTTAAGTGTAACAAGTAAGTTCAATTTATTTTTTCATGATTTTTGTCTTGTGGCGGCAGATGTGTAGACTTTAAGCTGTCCTGTCTTTTTTTACTTTCCAAAACCAATGATCCATCATGCATGCCCACGTCACACAGCAAGTGGCCACATGAGTGCAACACTATAAATGTGTTCTGAAAATACCCCAATTGTCCCCATTTGAACAATTATTGCATCATGCCCCTTTTTGGGGGGAAAGGTAACCATGGAGCCGAAGATCACACTGACCACTGGACATAAGAATAGCATGGTAACAATCAGATTACCTGCTTACAATATTCACGTTATATCAGCTTAATCGTGTCCATAAAAAAGAGCTGATAATACCGTATTATAGTAATACTTTTGACACTATTGACACAAGGCTGTATTTCCATGAAAAAAAGGGCTAGTCGAGGAATACCACACTATCACCCTGGTGTTACCAAGATATGACTACTTATTCAACTTCAGTTGATCAAGCTGTGACCTCATTCTTTTTCTGTCTGTTTTTACCCCCCCCCCCCCCCCCCCCATTTTCCATTTAAACATACACTGGATTGTTTCTGGGTGATATTTTAATCGGAACCCAGAAGGGCCATTCAGTCACGATGCTAACCACCAGATCCGTCACATGTGCTGGTGATGTGTGTCCGAAGGCAATCTTGTGATAGACACAAACAGATCGTCTCTGTTTCTAGGTTGTCAAGTGATGGGGGAATGCTGTCTCTGCCCTTTGACCCTGGACTTTTGCTGCATTAGATCCAGACTCCAGCGTTCTTCTTCTTCTTTCTTGCGTCTATGAACTTGTGCCAGGCCATGTGTAGCTCACACTGGAATGAAGGGCAGGGATTGGAATGTTGGGGGATGGTGATCAGTGATTTTCTTTTTTCTAAAGGAAATGGACTGAAAGCTAGAGTGACAGGCTTCAGAAAAGTTTTTTTTGGTGAGCTATTGAGGTCAGGGAATGAGGAAAGTAGAGCAACAGCATGGTGATTACATCTTGAAAGTCCATGGGATTCTTGTGGGATAGCTGAATGTCTTTTCACGAAGATTCATGTGATAAAAACCCCAGTGAAATCAGTGGCCATGCTCCATGAGGACAACTGGTTCAGCATGTCTCTCTGACTGTAACAAAGAAGCCATTTTATTCAAGATTTACATAAATATTTTTACCCATGCTAAAAGCACAGCTCTATGGATGCGCAATGCTGGTTTATCAGTAAATTAGTTGGTCATAATTTGGGCAAAAATGCAATTTTTTTATCTATAAGATGGACTACCATAAAAGTGTATACTATTTTTAAACTTTCATGGTCCTACTGACTTTGGTGATTCCCTTTTTTCTCTAGTTCCACCAACAGGTTGACATTTTTTGGCTTTAATTAAAATGTCTCAACAACTATTAAATGGATTGCCATGAATTTTGGTGAATACATTATTGGTCCACAGGGGTTGAATCCTCGTACGTTTGGTGATCCCTGCCTTTTTATCTTGCACCAGCAGGTCAAAGCTTTTACTCATCCTGTGGAATATCTCAACAACTACTTGATGAATTGGCACAATACATTTGTACAGACATTCATGGCTCCCAGACGAAGAATTCCAAGACTTTGGTGGTCCTCTGACTTTTCATCTGGCACCACCATGAGGTTCACATTTTCTGATAGCCATGGCATTTTGTACAATAATATCCAGCTTTAGGGTGATCTTTCCATCTAGCGCCACCATCAGTTCAAATGTTTGATCTAGCCAATACCTCGTCACCCATCAGTCTCAGCTGTACTTTGTGTTCAGTGCTAACTCGCCAATGTTACGTGCTAACGTGCTGGACTAAGACCAACTGGTAAACTGCTTAGTAATACCATGTTAGCATTGTCCTTGTCAGCTTGTTAGCCGGCTAACATTAGCATTGGCTCACACAACCTCACAGCCCTGCTAGCTTGGCTGTAGACTTAGTCTTGTTTACTGATCAGTTACACACTATTAATTTAAGTGAACGCGACAAAACACACATTATAGAACTTCAATGACACTGTTTATTCATCACCACTTGACCTGTTTGTGTGCGCACTTGTGTGTGTGTGTGTGTGTGTGCGTGAGTGAGTGCGCCAAACTTCGCGCCTCACAATGTAGTGTGTGTTTATGTCCATATTTGTCTGTGCATGATTGTAAAACCGTTGATATCTAACGCAATTGTGATAGTCCCCCTTCCTGTACATGAACACATATTCTGCTAGTAAAAATACACAACAGGCCAAGACAACTCAACTGGTGTCTTCGCTACACACAACAAGGCCCAGCATCTGTTAACGGTGAAAAGTAACAATCAAATAAGAACATCAACTTAATCCTCGGTTGGTTTGAAAGAGGTTTGCTTTGTCGGCTGAAGCATTCCTCCTCCTTTTAATTCATACAAGTCTTGATTTTGTAGCACTTGGTATTATTAGATTGAATGACATTATGAGGTGTAGAAACTAACCAATGGTTACACAGTTTTCAGAAAAAAGTATATTGTATATTTATATATATATATATATTGTTATATATAGATTTATATTCATTTATAAGCGTTTTAAAATAGCACGGTAAACACTTTGCACACATGATAAAAACCACTGACTGTGTCTGATTGTTTATGTATAGGCCAATCGTGTCAAGGGAACCATATCCTGGTAAAGGGTCATTTCACTTTATCTGCAGTCAGCTCAGGAAGGACCTTTAGAGGTGTCACACTAGTTCAGAAATGAGCACATTCATTTGTAATATGTTATTAATAGTGTTTTCTCTCCTTTTTTCTTACACAGTGTACCACTAAAATCTCCTTCCTGAAGTGGCTAAACTTGAAAGAGAACACACGGGCTCCGTGTTCGGTCACTTGGAATAATTTAGAGTCTGCACACTTTAACCACACAGATAGAACATCAGAAACCGAAAAACAAAACAAAAGAGAAGTTATATAAAGACAGTCAAGTCAAAAAAACGGAGATACAGAATTTTATAGTACTGCACATTATCTCTGCTCGTCCCCCTTTTCCTTTTTGTTGCGTGATTTTACACCTGTACAACACCCGCTCCCTCTCTCTGTCTAGTAGTCTGTCTCTCGCCCAGTGTCTCCGCTGTCAGTCTCCACCCCCCCCCCCCCCCCCCCTCACCCCCTAACACACACAGTCTCTGTACAGTTGGCTAAGTGGTGACCATAGAAATAGCTAAAGGGTTCCGTGTGACATTGGTTTGTACAGAAACGTTAGGTTTTTTTTTCTTCTTCATGTAAACAGGCACACACAGATCTCTAGAGGCTAACTCCTCAGTCCAGAAAAAACAAGACACAACCCACCTCTGTGAGTTAATCGCTCCCTCTTCTTGTTTTGCACTCCTCTGTTCCTTTAACTTCCTCTCATCCGTCTGCTGATGAATTTATAATGTTCACATGTCAAGTGCTTTTTGGGGCCCCGGTCTCAGTCCTGCTGAGAGGAATAAGGCCTTGGATCGCTCCTCAGTTATCTAGTGGTTTACAGCTACTCAGTATTTAGTTCTCCTCTCCCCCCTCGGCGACCACTGCCAGGGCTTTGTTACAGTTCGCCACACGAGATAATGAAGCTTGACCAAGGTTGCTGTTGTCCGGGGTTGCTGTTTGTGTAGTTTTAACGTTGCTGTCTCCAGCATCAGTGTTGGTGGTCTAGCACAGAAACTCACGCTGTCTCCGACAGGTCCACGTGGAACGAGCTAGCAAATCCTTTTGCGGGCTGAAAAGACAGAGAAACACACTCGTTAAGACGAACGGCACCCCATCCCTTGGGATCCCTTCAGGGACACGATCGGCTCGAAACGCCATCTCTTGAAGGATGCATGCCACAAAGGACTCTCTGTGAAGTTATTAATACATCCTAAAAGCCGGTCCTTCTCGCAGTATAATGGTAAAACTAATTTGGGAATTGGGTAAAAACATGTCCATCAGTGAAGATAAATGTTCGAAATGTGGTGGCTACATAATGCATTCACAGCAAATACACAGAGCACTAATTGCTTCATTAATTATCTATAAATGGATCATTAAACATTCATAAACGCTTTATCAAGGCAACCCATGGTGATCAGAGCATAGCCATAGCCGGTATTAGCATACGGTGCTGTTTCTAAAAGTAGAACACGATGCCAATTGGTTAATAGAGCCTCGTCCTCTGGGACTATTCTCGTCTTCTTTACCGACTGATGAGCAGCAGAAGTTTTTTTGCCGTGGCGACCTGGCGTCAATTTATTTTTTAAAAGAGCAGGAAAAAAAACAGGTGGCAAATGAAAGAAAGTCAAACGGAATATATCAATGTTGTGGTCCGAGCGAGTATGGAGTGCATTTATTCCAACCCTGCGAGGCAGACGGGATGAGCAGACGCGCGGGCAGCTATATTTGGAGCGAAGAAGGCGCTAGCACCTGCGGGCTAAACACAAATCATCTCTCACACGGACCTGATGCACAAGAGGAAGATTGCTCGGCTCTGTTTAAGTCGCAGACAAGGAATGAAAAAAAAAAAAAAGAACAGGTTATAGTGTTGATGGTTTACCTGAGGGACATCCCACGGTCTGCATGCAGTATCATGGAGGATGGTGGTTAGCATGGCGGTGACTTGACTGGAAATGACTTCTCTACTGAATGTGTACATCGAATCCATTCGCTACTCTTAGAGCTAATAGAATATTCATGTAATGTGGGAGCTGGGAAAGCAATTGACATGTGCAAGAAGTGTCCAGCCATCATGTCCACACCATGCTCCTTTAGAAAACGCAAGCAGGGAAACTCCATTTTATTCCAATGGATATGAATATATTTCATTTGCTAAATGATAGCGCCCTCATATAGTAACCTGTGTGTCGTGTCTCCTCCAGCTGAAGAATCTTGACCCGAGGCTTGACAGCCCACCTCACCCACCCCGCCCTTCTTTATGTCAGGTATTGATCCACAAGCAGGCGAGTATAGATACTCGACACTTCCTTTTTAGCACAAAACGGACTTCAATCCTCATGAAAGAGACTAAGCGTGGGTTGTGCGTTTCACCTTTGGAGCTATTCAGTAGGGAAGCCATCACGCTCGAGCTAAACTCTGTTGTTGAGCAAATGGAGAAAGAAAAAGATGTCCTTCGCAGCATGAGATGATCTAGCTTTCATTTCCTCTCTATATACTGGATTCAGGTTTTGGAATGGAAATGTGACGTGTGCTTGTGTCGGTGACCTTTACTTATATGAGCATCAGATAAAAAAGCTGATTGGAGAGGATTTTGAGGGGGAAATTTAGAGAAAGGTAATTAAAAAGTAAAAAAAAAAGGGCCACAGCGGATTAACATGGGTCCAATTTAAATTGTGTTTATTTTATAATAAGTCACATCATTACAGACAGTAGTGAGGGTTAGGATGGGGTTAGATAGAATTTTTTCAAAGTGGGTTTGGAAAAAGGGGGAGTTAGCAATAATAGCGTACATTTTACATTCCACAAAATAAATCATAATTTAAAACAAAACAAAACATAAAGCCGTTTTAAAAAAAACTAAAAATAGAAGAAGAAAAAGTAGATGAACAACATAAAAAAAGTCCGGATCAGATTCATCCTCCCCATCTCTAGTATCTGTACTGGACCAGACCGAAGTCGTAGGGTCCCAGGGAACTTTCATACTGATACTCACAGAGAAAGGTGGCTTTGTACGGTAGGGTCCCCCTATCATACTCTTTCCTCTCTAGCGTGCTGGAGCTGTACTGCTGCTGTTGCTGATGGAGGTGATGGTGAAGGCTGTGGTGTGACTGTGACCTTTGACCCTCCTTGCCAAAGGTGGAGAATGACCTATCGCTGGCCGAGGCGGTGGACGCGGTCACGGTGAGTTGGTCGGACAGGTTGACAGAGGCGGGTACCTCAGTGTCGGGCAGTGTGGCGTCCATCCCGGGCACGTGCAGGTTGCTGCGGTAGTCCGGCCCCTGGCGCCCGTCGGACGGCACAAAGGACGGCATCCAGCAGCGGTCCGAGTGGCCCAGGGCTTTGCACTCCTCCGTGCAGTTAGAGAACAGGTCGGTGCCTGCGGAGAGGATACACATTAGGCAAGGCAGAGTCCAAAGACTTTACAGAAAACAGAAGCCTTCAACGTCTTTTAAGGCCAAGGACCCCTTAGCTAAAAATAAATGGAGCAAGGACACCATACTATATATTGTGTAACATGTAGTTGCACATTAAGCTTGGCCTACAACAAAGTTGAAAGCTTTTTTATGGTGCATACAATCCAAAGCTCTTAAACCAAAAAATGTTGGCATATTCATATAGTTTTCCATCATATTTTAATGCTAAAATGTGGCACAGTGAATCATTAAGCTTAAAGGTATCTGTGGCTGGCTACCTTACCTATAGGCCAGTAAGCCTATTAGCAATGTTGGGTTCATTGAAGTACATTAAAGAAAACTGTTTTATCTTTACTAATAACATGTAAGATAATTGCCCCCCCACAGCAACTCTGAGGACCCACTAGGGGTCCCAGACCCCCTGTTGAAGATCTCTGGCATTAAACATTAATGAGCACTACGGCTGCACAATATATATTTTTTTAAGTTGAATGAAAATATCAACAGAAAACTGCACAATAAAAATTTAATGTTCTCTCTTTTTTTAGTGCTGCCTATTGTATTCCATTCAATGTTCAATTTGTTCAATAACAGGATGTTGGAAAGGATTTCCTTTCTTTTGTTTTTAAGTCAACAAGCAATTTGTCGTGTTTTAGCAGAACAACGATAGCGGCAGAACTTTAGTACACTTTAATATGTCTGCTCATTCATATTGTGTGTATTCAACAACGTAATCACGTATTTTCCTCACATCGTGCAGTCCCTAGCACTGAAAAAACAGTTGGAAGTACAAGCTAAAATAGAATAAGACGGGGATAAAATACAAGAATAAAAGTTCCAGTGCAGTAACACTAATTTTAAGAAGGGCAGCATCAAAGAGATAAAAGAGATTGGGGGGGATGGAAGAAAGCAGGATGACGTATGGAGAGATGGAAATGTGAATGGAAGATCACAGAGATGTGAGGGATGATAAGCAAGAGGGGATAAAAAAAAAGAGAAGAAGGGGCAGTGGTGCGGATATTTGGAGTGGAAAGACAAGATGGAGGAGGAGATGAGAGAAGTTAGCGATGGTTGGCCGCATGTCGCGGGCAGAAAAAGTGCAAGGAAAGCTATTCATCACAGAGACGAGGCCAACATTGATGAAGCGGATTGTTTGTTTTCCTCTTCACCTCATTCATTTCGAAAGAAAAGTGCAAACACAGTGATGTGGGTGGTGGGAAAACATCCCCCCCCCTCTCCCTCCTCCCCAACATCCTCAGACTCCCAATTCCTTCCCAAACACCATGAGCACTATATCACGATCTAAGCGTACGTTGTGAAGCGCCTGGTGCGTTCAGGGCGTGTCCAAATCCACTTTTCCTAGTTCGACGGCGTAAAAAAGGATCCGTGCGCCGGGCGCTCGGTTCTAAAGGGTTGTATTTAGCGTCTTCATTAATTCCTGGGTGTGTTTTGGGCGTAACATGCACACCATTGTCGCACTGTTGCTTGCTGTGGAGGGAACTACTAGAACTGTTGAGTCCTTGTAATTTATAGAATGCAGTCTAGACCTACTCTATCTGTAAAGTGCCTCAAGATAACTCTTGTTATGAATTGAAACTATAAATAATGTAATGTAATTGAATTAAACCAATCAGAGTGTCTCCTATTTCCTTTAAAAGCCAGGTGCATTGTCATTAAGATGGCGGATTTGCACCATCATGTTTTTATTTGTAATCTTTTGCACCTGTATGTGCTGCTGCCCGTCCCTGTTTGTGTGTGTGTGTGTAATAAGCATAATGTGTGTGCGCTGTGCATAAGCCTAGGCGCATTTCACTAATGCGCTGTTAAAATAACAACAAAATGCTGCGCTATTGACTTTAGACCAGGTTTGTGTTGGTCAATCACTTTCCGCTGCCTCAAGATAGCAATACGCCCAGAATGCACCTGAACACACCTCCCTGCAAGACCAGCACGTGGGCGCGGGACTGTCTTAAAATAGCAAACACACTTGCTACGGGCTTTGCGCCGCACAACGCATGGTGCAAGAAGGGGCCCCCAAGAGACAAAATGTGAATCCATATCCCATCGTCCTCACACACACACACACACACACACACACACACACCACACACACACACAGAAGAAATTATCTTTAGAAATGGTCCACACAAAAACACCCAACAAAACAATCACTGGCTGCTTTATCACACTAATGTCAATATCATCCCTATACAGACTGACACAGTGTGTTACTGACACAGAGCTACAGCCATCAACGACACGAAAAAAGATTAAATTAACATCTGAAATGATATAATAGAATAACACACACAGTCACGCAAACACACAGCATGAAAGAGGTACCAGTTATGTTAATTACTTTCCCTCTTTAGAGAGAATAAAGAGAGGAGGACGTGTGTGTGTGTGTGGGGGGGTGTATGATAGAGATTATAAAAGAGAAGAGTAAGGAACAAGAGACATGAACAGAGTCATCTCTGTAATGAGACTCTGCAGCCAGTCTAGGCGTGCGCGTGCAGATTGGATTTGTAGTTGTTGGTTTTTTTTCTCCCAGTTTTCCAGGGAAGCCATGTGGGATAGCGTTGGAATGGTGGGATCAAAGCAGGGGACGGGCAGTTTAGGAATGTGATACATCAGCAAAGAGAGGCCCAAACACAGAGAGCAGACAATCTGTAATTCCCTGATGGCGGAGAAGGGCTTCGGATCAAAGGCTCCACTTACACAAATCTATCCTACCGATCCTCTCCCCTGATAGTGCCACCGTTCGTCTGTTACTAAAAGCAGGCGTGCTCCCAACTAATGTGACCCAAGCATATACATATCACCAGATATTAGGCCACAGAGAAATATCTATATTTATATATATACAGAGACCATAAATACAAAACAACAACCCCAATGAAGTAATATGTTTACTTAATAGTATGTACCATGTCTGAAGGAATATTGAACAACATTAAAAAAAAACATTTCCATGTTCGGTCCACGTCCCCCCCCTGCATATTAAGACCCCATCTCCAAATGTCAGCCTGCATTATGGATTCTTTTTTACATGAAGAGAGAAAGAGGCGAGTACATAGAAAAGTCATAAAAACATTGGTGCACGTAGTCAGACTTCTCACTTTGGTTGTGTTTGTTCTGTCAGATTGGATGCTCCTGCGCTACAGGTCTGTGCATTTCAGACCCGCTCCTGGAATATGACGCCAAAAAAAAAATTGTTATATTGGAAACGCTACCATCGAGGTAAGATCATGTCAACTGGTCTTCTTAGGAGAACTGGACAAGGCAATATACAGTATACATGTAGAGTGCATGATATGCTCATTCAGTATGAGCTGCAATCATGTCTAACAGTGCACTTAAGCTTTACCAGCCCTACACTTAACCTGCTCCGCATGTTTTTGAATACAAAAAATATGAAATGGTGTGTTTATTTTTAGTCCCAGTTAATATTCTCCTTATCATGGAGTAGAACGTCAGTCAAAAATGAGACAGTAATACACAGAGCTCCTTGTAGTTCAGGTGCAAACACAGCTATCTACCGTCTCAATCAAGGAAACTAAACGGTTTGAGTAGGATTAGTGTATTAACATTTAAATTACAGCAATGCAATTTCAAAATAAAAGTTGTTTTTTTCTAGTTTCCTTTAACCCTCATGTTGTCCTCGGGTCAAATTGACCCGTTTTCCTATATCAATGTTCTTTTTTTCTTTTTAACTACCACTACTATTATTCTAATTCCCCAAAATAACATGATTGATTCCACACAACAGTCTTTTGCAGGTACAAATCTCTACTTTCATTAATTTTGGGGCGTCTTATTCAATTTTAAAGCATTAAAAAAAAAAAAATTGAAGTGATTTTGAAATGGTATTGATTAAAAGTCGACATATTTCAGTCTGTGATTATCCATCAATATACATTCCTTTTAGTCTAAATAAGTCCTACTTTCGGCTTTTTTAACTCAAACATTAGGTATCATTTTTTTTATTGACCATAAATTCCAAAAATAACTGTAAAACTGAAGTTAATAGTGTTGAAAACAAACAAAAACCAACAAAACTTTTCAACAAAAGTGTCGATTTTTCAATTTTGATGGGAAGACAACACAAGGGTTAACTATTATGGAAAGTGCAATAAACAACTGTATCATCATTTAATATGTCATTCTGTACCTGGAGAACAGCGTTGTCACTGTAACATTAAGATATGTATTCAAATATGATTATTTTGGGCCTGCAAAACATCAGAAGAAGTAGGAAGTGTGTACATATTTTGTCTTGGGCTTTTCTGGTGTTTTTTACTTGTCGTCCCGCTAAATTCTGAAACCAAAGATGCACCCTTGGAACTAGGCTTTGGACTGGAAGCAAAGGAAATAGGGAAAACAATGGCAAGGTGAGAGTGTTTGTCTAAAACAAAAGAAAATCTGGAAAGACCTTCTAAATATAGTCCAACCACCATCCATAGCTTTGACTAAATTAAATATAAAATGATGTTATAAAGTTCTACCGGCTAATGTCATCCAGTGCACATGTAACTACCATCCGCTAATAACGGCACCACTGTCGACACATGGTCTGTGGCTGAGTCAACTGTTTTGGCTTTGTGTGCATTGTGTGGATCTAACAGGGTTGCGAATGCAGGCCTCACAGGAAGCGAGACAGGCAACATAGACTGTGGCCAGAGAGCCAGCGGGGACACTACGCTCACAGACCAGGGACAGCCAGGGCCAAACAGACGGGGGAGTCGCAGATTTCACAGACAGACATAGACAGCAGGCAGGATAGGCAGCAAGACCGCAGGAACCATAAGGAAGCAGAGGGGAGACCCGGGCGATAGCAGATGGGATGAGCAATGGCCAGAAAAGACAGGGTGAGACCCGGGAATTGCAGATGGGGACAGGCGAGGGGTTAGATAGAGGTGGGCAGAGAGGGAGAGGACTTCAAATACGGAAAATGAAGAAATCTCCACAAGATTCGCAGTCATGTACTTTAACCCCATCACATGGAAATATAATAGCTAGGGCTGTCAAAATGAAATGAAGGCAGATAAAAGTCTGACTAGTCCTCACAGCAGCATTCTGGGATGGGAGAAAAACGTGCTCTGGTTTATTGGCATTTCATTACAGCAATCAAAATTGTCTTTGGCGCCAGACGGAGCAACGGTTCCGTTGCAAAATAGTCTCAGGAAGGAACTTGTTTTGGTGGAACATGTTTACGTTCAAAAGTAGTATAAGTATAATATAGTCCTCAGATTGGACAGATAGTCTAGCTAGCTGTCTGGATTTACCCTGCAGAGATCTGAGGACCAGGTAACCATAGTCCTCACGATTGGACAGATAGTCTAGCTAGCTGTCTGGATTTACCCTGCAGAGACCTGAGCACCAGGTAACCATAGTCCTCAGATTGGACAGATAGTCTAGCTAGCTGTCTGGATTTACCCTGCAGAGATCTGAGGACCAGGTAACCATAGTCCTCAGATTGGACAGATAGTCTAGCTAGCTGTCTGGATTTACCCTGCAGAGATCTGAGGACCAGGTAACCATAGTCCTCAGAAATCCACCGGAGGTTAGAACGCCAACACAAAGACAGAGGAAGGGGACGGACATCTGGCCAAATATAAGGGACATTCGGCGGAATTTCTGTCTGCACTTGAACAATCCCAGAAATGACTAAAATTTAATTCACCATCACTAATAAACGTGATTAATGCACTCGTAGAGCTGGGCATTATATTGATATTGTATGGCTATTGTGATATGAAACTAGATATTGTCTTAGATTTTGGATATTTATGGCATAAGTGGTGTCTTACACTGGTTTTTAAGGTTGAATTATAGTAAAGTGAAGACATTTTCTGAACTTATCAGACTGTTGTAACAGTTCTGTTATTTGCCTTTACCCACTTAGTCATTATATCCACATTACTGATGATTATTTATCAAAAATCGTAATGTGTAAATAGTTTGTTAAAGCACCGATAGTCAACAGTACAATAATGTTATTGCGGTATCGATATGGAGGTATTTGGTCATGAATATTAGGACATTTGATTTTCTCCATATGGCCTAGCCCTTCGCACACGTGTTCTTTGATTTGGGTCTCAGTGTTAGGGTTCATAGGGTGGATAAAGAAATGGATCAGAAATGTATAAAGGAAAAGGTCTTTTGAATAGCAAGTTAAATCCATGTGAATTCAGTCTAATTTACAACTTCAACAATATTTCTTTCAAAGTACATTTAGAACATATGAAAAAATGTGTGATTAGTTTGCAAATGATCACATGTCAACTATGGACAATCATGTGATTAGTTGTGATTACATGTTTTAATCACTTGACAGCCCTAATAATAGTTACATCATGTAACTATTTAGGGCCATTTGGGGATTGAGGCTATCCTGGTTCAATGATGAATAAGAATATGAGAAAAATGTAATACTATGCTTAAACTTTGATAGAGTTAAATAAATCAGCCGAGGATTATCGGCCCATCTGATTTCCCTGTGGGATCAATAGAGCCTGTAAAACCTGCTTTTAAACGGTTCTGGGTTATTTAAGGGAAAACAGCTGGATATAAGGGCTGACAATGACTTTCTTCTTATTTTATATCCCATAATTGTGTTTGATTCAGCAAGTTTTCATCATGTCTGTTTGCTTGGTTGTTTTTATCACCACCTAGCACTGTCAATGGCGTGACGGGGTTGAAAACAAACTGGAGGACGTGTATAAATATTGCAATTTCATATATAATTAATTATTTTTTATATATATATATGTATACAGTATTTTAGTTAAAGTAGAGAAACATATGATTATATTAGCATCAACATTTTGGTATTAATTGCATGAAAATGTAGTGATGGTTAGTGAGGACATGCAAACATGCTTGTTGTTTACTACTTAGGCAACCCATTATATTTAAATAAAAAATTATTTAAAAGCAATTGTGTTGCATTATAATGCAAAGACACCTGGTTCTATTAATTGACAGCATTACAATGCATTCTGTGATTTCCTTTAATTGAAAAGGTGGGAAGCAAGTTTGGGGGACTTGAAGGAAACCCAATTCAGAGAATCACCCAGTAGCTGTGTATAGGGCTTCTCGATTATGAACAAATAAAACGTAATCGGTTATTTTGGTCAATATTTGAAATCCCGATTATCCAACATGATCACTCGTCGTCTTTTTGAAAGACAATCATTGAACTTCAGAAAAAAGCAACAGTGAAAACACCTTGAACTCCGTACGTCCGCCAGTTTATTCAGAACACGAGACACAATAAGACTCACACGATTTAATTTTGGATTCATTGCTCAGCCCTAGCTCTGTACTCGGACTATGACCATGTTGAAAACAGTTTCTAGATTCGATTCAACTACAACTTCCGATTTTGAGTGGTGTTAACTTGCATATACCCCCGGATTGACCCCTGGAAACTAATGTATATTTATGTCTGTCTTTCAATTGCCTTGCCGGAGTCATCCCAAAAGGATCAATAAAAAGGAGTCTAAGTCTAAGTCTAAAGGTTGGGGGCATACAAATCACAGTGTTTCTCTTAATGCCCACCTTACAGTTAGCTTCTAATCTTTAGCCTTTTAATGGACTTCTGGCAAATTAATTTCCTCCTCAGACACAAGAGGATGTTGACCTCGGGCCCTCCAATCTTCGCTGTGCTCTGAGCTTGGTTGCCACAATGCATCCACTTCTACATGCACAAACAATCCAGCTGAGAGACTGAAGCACATACTGATGAAGAGAGTTAAGGATGAAGGATTAGGAGAAAGCTCAGTTTGTTCCACGTTTCTCATATCTCATTGTATTATGAAGCAGTCACAAGGGCGTGTTGTTCTCTGGAGATAATGTATAAATATAGTCGGCAGCAGTCACTGTTAACTGTGTGCCAGGCTCGGAGAAACTCTTGTCACTAGCTTCCAAACTACTCGGTGTGTTTTTCTGCCTGCCGGCTGACTGAGAACCGCGAGAGAAACGCGACATCAACACGTATGTTTGCAAACACACGCGCTTAAAAATACTCTTCTTAACGCGGAGATATGTAAATGTACAAGTAAACAGACAGACAGGCCGCGCACATATGACACCCAGTGGCTGTTGATTCCCGTGAAGCACCTTTTCTTCCTCGGGCAGAAAGCAAAACAACAACCAAAACAGTGACTGGCAATGACAGGCCCTGCCAGCAGTCCTATCTCTCATCATGACCTCATCAGGCAGGAAGCACAGACACACACACACACACACACACATATATATATATATTATATATATATATATATATATATATATATATATATATATAATATATATACACACACACACACACACACACACACACATACACGCACACATGCACATACATACGCATAGACACACACACACACACACACACACACACACACATATATAATATATATATATATACACACACACACACACACACACACCATACATGCACACATGCCACACACACCCACGCATGCACACAAGCACATACACATACACCCACACACACACACGCACACACACACACATATAAACACACACACACATTTCCACACACACACTCGCACATACACCCACACACACACATACACACGCATGCACACACACATACACATACACCCACACACAAACACACACCCACGCATGCACACACGCACATACACATACACCCACCCACACACACACACACACACACACACACCCACGCATGCAACCACACATACACATACATACACAAACACACACACACGCACACACACAGACACACGCATGCATAAACACAAACACACACACACACACGCACACCAACGCACGCACACAAACACACACACACACACACTCACACACACATACGCATACACAGCCACACGCACATACACACACGCATGGACGTACACACGCACGCGCACACAGGGGGATGTATACAACGCTCCGCAATGCAAACAAAATCCAGTTGCTAATAAGCAATCAGCACCTTTTTTTCTCCGAGTGTTTCCGAAATCCCACGCCATGATTTGACTAATTGCGTTGCCTGACATACATCCAGCAACAGGGAGTGGGGAAATGAAGGAAAACAAATCCTGGGGAAACACCAGCCCCATGTCTGATTTCACTCAGTGGGTATATATCTGCTGCATGCAGGTCTGTCTGACACTCTCTGTCTTTTTCCTTCTCGCTGTGTCTCTGTGTCTTGTTATTTAATCCTCTCTGCCCGTTTCTTCTTCAAACACTCCTCATCCCCCCAGGTGGAGGGTGTCTTCTATCTATACCTCTGTTTTTCATCTTGTCCTCCATTGTTCCGGAGAGAATACAGACACAACATGTCAACATTTGGACAGCAGTTCAGGACGGCGGGGGAGTAGCAGTGCTTCCTCACACAGGTGGGCCAGTGAGGATGTGATGAGTAAACCAGAGACTTCCCTGGGCCAGAACAGAGCGAGAGGGCTCCCACCATATGAAATATTGACAGTCTCTGATAGGCGGCTACCATTTTGTATCAGATCGGTGCATAAACTCCCGTACTTTCCAATGCTGATTACAGCATTTAAAGGCGTATCAGATGCTTTTCCAATACTGGATTGGTATCAGAACATCTCTTAAAAAACTAATCATTCTGGTAAATGGTCACGCAGTGTACATGTCTTAGACTTTTATTGTGAAAGGTTGCAACAGAAGGAGTGGCTATGTGGGTATGTGTTGAATTGTGAAAGTTGAATGATTGCCGTCTTGGTCCTGACTAAGGAGCCTCCGGGTTGTTTAAAAAGTACAGGTGCGACGTGATTGGCGGTGCTAAAGCTCAGCAAATTGAACCTTCTTTTGAAAATAGTTTGGCCTCTTTTAGCAGTGTAATATTTGCTTCCTCTGTGGCAGTAAAAATGACAAAAAACAATATTGAAAAGGGAATGGGGGTAGCAGTAGCTCAGTCCGTAGGGAGTGGGGTTGAGAAATGGAGGGTTGCTGGTTCAAGTCCACATACGGATCAAAAGTATGGTGGTGGACTTGTAGCTGGAGAGGGGCCAGTCAGATACCTCCATGCAGTACATGTATAGGTACTGAGCATTCAAGCATGTGTGTAATAACAACAGTGTAAATTGTAATTTCTCATTGTGGGATTAATAAAGAATACATTATTATTATTGATGTGTGAATTAATCGTTAACTAAAAGCTTTAATTTGAACAGAGTGACATTACTACAGTACTATGTGAGACGAGGCAACAAAAGGGACAATGAGACAAGTACATTATATCTTGGCCTGTAGGACGTTTAGCATCGCAGCCTTGTTGGAGCAGATGTTCACAGATGTTTGTTCTGGGCAGAAAGGATGATATGTGTATTACTCATGGCCAAGTTACTTACAGTTGAACGTGAGGCTTACTGCCTCATGCTCACTGAATATCCAAGGCCCGTTTGACACGATGACAATACGTCTTCTTCCCTTTTTGATGTTATGTTTTCAGCAGATTTGACTTGTAGCCAAGAAGGCTTGAGTCCTTGTTTTTTTTATTATTTCTTTTAATATTCATTTCAGGGTTGGGAACACTCAATTTGCCATTGACTTCCCTCAGAGAGCACAGCCTATTCACACCGAGAACACATTCATCAGGCCACTGGACATGATGTTTCACTATATTGGTAATCGTTGCATTCCGAGTTCTTCTTTTGGTTTTGATTGGTTTGCACACAGAACTCAGTAAGTCAAAGCGAATCCACTCCTCCGTCAACCTTAATTGTGGAAAAAAAGGTCAAGGGAGATTTTTTTTTTTTTTTTACATGCTTAGTTTGAGATGAGAATTTGTCAGGCTGGTCAATTGGTTAATCAACTCGATTGGTCTCTTCCTTTCTCTGCTATGGCTTGTATTGATATTCAGTCAGCTGTTGAAGCAGTGGTGACATCACCAGATACAGACTCAGATACAGTTTCAACGAGGCAATGTTTTCTTCCTGTTTGCTGTAATAGACTTTTTGGTGTCACATTGAAAGGCTTCCCTCTTCTCTGTGTTACTCTCTGATGGTGGGCTTTTGGAGGGTCAATGGACTTTCCTCTGCTTTTTAACCATCTCACCCCCTTTAGAGGTTGTACATTGCACGTGTTCGGGTTTCATTGCTCCTTAACCCTCGTGTTGTCTTCCCGTTGACCATGAACTTGTCCTTCAAGGTCAAAACTGAAAATGAATATTCTTTTGTGCTTTTCCAGTGTTTGTTTTGCTTTTTCTGATTTATTTGTCACTTTTTCCAGCTTTTGGTGCTTTTTTTTAAAACCTGAGCTGGTTTAATGATAGATTTCACACTTATTCTTGTAATTCATGGTCAACAAACCTCATTTATATCAAATTTTACATACATTTTTTGTTAAAAAGGCAGAAATTATGAATTATTTTGACTACTAGTTAAGATCAGAGGATGTTGAGTGGATCACAGATGGGTAGATGTCAAAGTTTAGTCCGGATACTGTTTTGAAACCATTCAAATTATTATTCAAATGCTATAAGATTAAATGAAACACTCAAAACATTCCATGAAGGTAATCATTAATGTCACCTGAAGAACATATGGAGTCATCCATGTTATTTTTTGACAATTTGGTTGAAAGAAATCCAAATTTCCGATATGAAACACTTTGAAACGGGTCAGTTTGACCCGAGGACAACACAAGGGTTAATGAAATATGGCGTCATTCTTTGAGTTCATTCCTGAACATTTGCTGCTTCCAGCCACTCAAATGCAAGGATTCGCGGCTCTTCTGTCTCTTATATGCTGTAGCGAACTGGATATATTTGGTTTGGCACCGTTGGTGGGACAACACAAGCAATTTTGACACATTACTTTCAACTCTGGGAAGCATTTCATTTCTAGGAACTATTTTCGGATACAACACGCGGGAACGATCGGTGGAGAAAATATTCTGCAGACGAGTACATGATAAAACAAGCGCTAAGGTGCAGCCTGAGTCTGACAAAACTCTTTTCACAACAGAACTGAAGATCTTTTCTTGACTGAAAGGTGAGGTCTAATAACTGACCTCTGTATCACTATGTATGCCTTCAGCCCTTTTTCAGCTACTTCTTCTTCTACATGAGCAAGGTCTCTGTATTTTTTTTCCATTATGTGAGCTTTTGAAATAGACCTTAGACATGACCGGTGGGTCTCATGGATCACACCCAACGGGGATCACAGCCTCTGGTTTTTCAGTATCTCCAGCCTGAGAGGAGGGTGTTTTCAAAACCCTGTGTGCTAAATTCCTCTGACAGCTCAGTGACATGGGAAACAATTGCAACAAGGTGCCGCCACTAATTCATAATCAGCCATCTAATACACCGTTGCCACAGTGATTTAATTGTCCCATTTGTCACGGCTGTTGTTCTCACCAAAACAAACGTCACGATAACGATCATTTCCAGTCTCCCGCCCGTCACGCCGCCTTCCACAGCTGATCGAACGTTTCTGAGAAGCCAAATTTTTTCACTGATGAATATTTAATCCTCTTTTAATGTGTCACCTTTTTTTCTTTTTTTCCCCCCCGCTTGCTCACTCTTGCCGCCATCTCCTATTAGGATAATGAAAGAAATAATGAAGAGAACAGTGTCTTATTTGGATCAAAGAACCTAAAAAAAAGAAGAAAAACTAAAAAAAAAGGTGTGTGAGGAGTTGTGGTGGTTAATCAATAGTGTTTTGGCTTCGGACACGGTGGTACCTCACTCCAGACACGCTGCTCTCAGAAAAAAAACAAAAAAACATCTGTCACTTTTTTAAAGGTATCCGGGTGGTGCCCCGGGCTCTCAGGTCGTGTCTCTTTGATTTAAAACCCCGTCAGGAGACTTATTTTCTAAAGTGTCGGCCGAGCGGCCGAGCGGAAAGCTAGGGCGGGAGTAGTGGATGATATGCCAAGTGGAAATGGTTTCCCCTTGATTTTGAAGTATTCCCGGCGCACCAAAAGGGAGAGTGCGTGCCGCGCGGTCCCGTGAGGAAACCTTGCCTTTGACCCTCCTTTGATAATTGCTATGCAAAGGTTCTGGAAATGAATTACTGATCAGCCGAGTGTTGCGGAGAGCCAAGGTGTGGGGGAGACAGAATGAGGGATGAGACTGGAAGAGAACGTGTGTGTGTGTGTGTGTGCGTGTGTGCGCGCGCATACAAACGGATTTGCTTATGCACACAAACGCTGCAGAAATGCATAACAAACACATGGGCTGTGCATGGTTTAGTATATATAATGAATAAATTTAAATATAAGGATAAAACTCATATAGGCACACAATAACAGCATGCGACCTATGTGAGATGGTCAATAATATTCACATCATATTACAAAAGAAGTCCCATGTATGCAATACATAGAGAGAAATGAGCAACAGGTATGTCTATATAGAGGCAACATCCACCTGGCAGAGTGCCAAGCACTACCTACCACTCTCTCTTCATTTAAAATGGAATCTTATTTAAGCTTTCCAGGGCGCCGCCTCGAAAGGAAAACTCCTTTTCAATTCAGACTTCATCACCTAGCCTTGTTTTCTCCTACACAAAGCACACAAAAGCAGATTACGCACAGGTATCGTGCATCCACCTACATATTAAATCAGACAATGGTATACCTCTACACACACACACACACACAAGCCCAGTCCATCTGGTTTTGTTGTTTACAGAAGTCTGTGAAGGGACACTCAAGTGTCCCTCTTTCCAAATACCGTGTGATATAACCTCCCATGGAGTGGTAAGCTGTTCTCTTCTAAATCCAACATGAGGAACAAATGTTGGTTTCCTCGTAGAGAGTACGGAGGACGGAACCAACTGGGTACACTCCCAGGCCGGTGCCAAGTGAGCAGTCTCGGAGCCAAATTAAACCGAGGAAACGTGCTATTGGTCTAAACTGTAAATGGGACCCTGGCAAAGCTGCAAGAAGGAATTTCAAGGCAGTACTCAGCAGAGGAATGTGTTTTGGAGTACAGTCATGTCAGGGCTGATTACCATGCTGCATATGGGTACTGTAGGTTAAGATGCATTTTGCATATGTATACAACATATGTTTCTTGCTATCTTCTTCTGTGTTTCTATCTCTGGTCTTTTGAGTACAGTATATGTTGTGTTATTGATTATTAAAGCAGTCAAAATGAACGTAATAATACAGAGTTGACGCAAATTCCTTCAATCATATTCATTTATACAACCTTTTTAAGATGATAGTTTTTTGCAATGACATGCAGCAAAGGGCCACAGGTTGGTTAAACTAAAGAGAGGCTTGTAACTCAATGATCATTACAAAGCAGCTCAAGACCACCCCCCCCCCAAAAAAAAAAATCAAGAAACAGAGCTCCTTGAGCAGAAATGGATAAAGAAAAAGGAACGTTTGAATGGCAAGTCTCAAAGCCTTTCCAGATGGCGCTTTCCACAAGACTTAAGTTCTTTGCATATACTGTCCATGTGAATTGTTGAGTTACCACTGGAGTACGTCCAGTCTCAAATAGCATATGGGCAATAAAAACTTCCAGAAAAAACCCTTTTAAAGTGCGTTTAGAAAAGATCCGAAATTAGAGATCGCGAGTTAACTATGGCCAATCATGTGATTAATCGTGATTAAATGCTTGAATAGATTGACAGCCCTAATGAACAGTAATTATCATTGTTAGTCCTGATTAAAAATGAACAAGTGAGCCTGAGGATGTTTCCCAGTTCCCAGTCCAGACTGACTCCCCCCCCCCCCCCCCCCCCCGACCAGCGAGGGCCAGGTGGTGGCCCTGCCACTGCTGCATATTGGCTGTCTATTTGGGCTCAGTTCATTAATAATGTCAACGACTGTGGCGCATGATGAGGACGGTTGGCTATCCTACAACACCTATCTCATCTGCTCTATTTGTATTCCCAGCACTGGTGTGATATTTGGCCGGCTCCGGTCTAGACAGGGGTCTTACACAAGCCGCGTGGAACAATCCCTCAGAAGAAAAGGGCAATTCAATATGAAATGAGATTTTGTATTGCTCCACATTTTACCTGACTCCACTTTGATCAATAAACAGGTACTTATCTAATAGAACTTTAGAGAGAACAAGGCGAGGCTCATGATAAGACCTAAAGCCTTGTCTTAAAACGCTACTGCACTGGAGAATGTAGGAGAGAGAGAGAGAGAGAGACGGGAAATGTTCCCCAAGTCCAACATGTTGTTTGCCTTGACTTATGCCAAAGCTACAAATATTTGGCCAGCAAAAAAAACAAAGAATGCAAAAGCTGCTACTGCCCCCGATCAGCTGAATCTACATCCAACAAAGGCAGTGCAATACTCCGACTGCGAGGCTGATTGAAATGCATCTCATTATATTAATTTAGCCCCCATGCCTTATCCTTTCACTTGAGTGAACCTATTGATTTGTGCCACTGAAGGCCTCGAACTGCCTCGCCGCGAGTCGCAGTCCTTTCAGCACCGCTCAGCGTTGGAAAAGAGAGAAGGAGAGCAGCGAGAGGCAGAGAAAGAAAAGAGAATTACCCAAATATTCCTCCCTTTCACCCGGGTGTGAAATACAATCAGCACCTCTGGGGGCCGGCTCATGCCAGCCAGCCAGCCAGCCAGCAACAACAGCGCCCGGGCCTTCGCACACTCTCTCAAATTAAGGAAATTAAAAGTCACTGGTCCGCACCAACGATTCAGCATTATCCCATTCACTATTGCAAACACACAATATGGAAACAGAGGTTTAAGGCATGTGTGTGTGTGTGTGTGTGTGTGTGTGTGTGTGTGTTGTGTGTGTGGGAGCACTGCAATTACAGTGTAATTATGTGATGTGATGTGATGTTGGGAGGTGGGGGTGGGGGGGGACTCACCGGCTGAATGACCCCGGTTAGTGGCGTCATGGTCACTGTCGCCCTGTTCGCTGTCGCCATGACCACTGTCTTTGGAGCTGACGATGTCGGCCTCTTGGAAAGCCGAACTGTAAAAAAAAAAAGGAGGAGGAGGAGGAGGTGAGAGGGAGATTGCAGACAGCCGTGTCAGAGAAAAGAGAAAAAGAAGTAGAGGAAAAAAATATAAGGGAGGGGTCGGAGAGAGGGAGAAAGGAGGGACAACGTTAAGAAAGAAGATGAAGAGGAGAGGAAGAGGATTAAATGAGGGGGGAGACAGAAAGAAAGAGAGGGAGAATCAGAAATCAACCCCGCATTAATACAGTGACGGTGGCCGTCAGGAGGCTAAATTGGATGTTACACATGGCATGTAATGAAATCCCGCATTAGAGCTGTAATGGGTGCTGCTCTGTCAGTTATGGGACGGGCGCCAAATTGAAGATGAACGTTATGGATACATTGGGAAACCGTGTAGCCTCTCAAAGCCACAATTAACGTTGCGGAATGTCGGAGACTCACACTGATGGATTTAATCTTCAATTTTATAGATGTGTCAATTGCCTCGGTGAATGGTATGTCACTGGGTTTTGCACACTGGTAATAATGTGGTGTGTGTGTGTGTGTGTGTGTGTGTGTGTGTGTGTGTGTGTGTTTAGTCAAGACCACCTAAACCGAGACCAAGTCCTCACCAAGACAAGACCAAGACTTTGAGGGTTTGAGACTAAATCAAGACCAAGACCAGATTTTTGTTAGACAGCCAGAGCATTTTAAATTAGATATAAGTCAAGTTATTGCAAGATTGAACACATAGGCATACATGAGACAGTGCACAGGCAATTTAGCAAAAACCCTGCAGTTGTGGTATTGACCGTTCTTGATCTAAAATCCAGAGTCCTCTTCATCCCAGACCGAGATGAGACCGAGTTAAAATGCGGTCGATTCAGAGACAAGACCGAGACCTTCAAAAAACTGGTCCGATCTTGCTACACTCGTGTGTGTGTGTGTGTGTGTGAGTGAGTGTGTGTGTGCTTTTTTGACTACCTGTTGACACGTCTGGGTCTGTCCACCAGATAGCTGAGTTCTGCTCGTTGGTGTTTTGTCTAGAAAAGCCCACAGAGAAACACATGTATTAGACACATTCAAAATACCACAAGGAGCAATACTGGACATTAGAAGTGAACACCTATTCATACATTGGTTTGTTGACATGGAAATGTGATAGAAGAAGCTAAGGGCAGTGGAAGGTGGGGTAACCGACAGTGCGCGCATCCACTTGGTGGGCGAGTGAGTGAGTGAACGAGTGAGTGAGTGAGGGAGCGAGTGAGTGAGTGAGTGGGAGAGGAGAGACAGGAGCAGGGGAGAGTGGGTTTGGGAGGCGATTGAATGCGTAAATGATTGAGCCGCCCGATGCTGAAACTGAACCACCTTTGTTCACGGTGCTGCCGTGCCGGGCCGTGCGCGGAATACTTAACGCACAGCAAAGGCAAGGCTGTGACTAGCTGTCTGGCTCCACTCCAGCCACACCGCAATCCACAAAAAGCCCCAAACGCAGAATGCACAGGCTGAACCCAAAACAGGGCCGTGGAGCCACTCGTCATATTTGCTACCCAAACTTTCTAACCCAATAAGGATATATAAATCAACTCTAAAAAAGACATGTGCCCAAGGAGGGTCAGTTAGTGAAAGTTGCATGTGACCAAACTATCTTCTTCAAAACAGAGATGCTCTCTTAGTGGGATTTTTCTTCAAAATGTCTGATATAATTGTGGATTTCTTATGTTTCCCCCTCACTGCAATTATAAAAGAAAATGATTTGATACTATGCAGGTAACCCAAACTTAACCAGTCTGATTTAGCTTAACAAAAAATTGCACATCCATATATGCACGTGAATATCTTAATATATGGGTCAAGCAAACCTGCTTGGTGAATGTGTGATAGCACCAAACATTTAAAAAATAAACTCTTTCAAATGTGTGGTATGACTGAACAAATGATCAGCAGTTATGCCCAAAGTCTAAATCGCTGTCACACTCTGTCTGTTGCGCGCAATCTAAAGGTTGATCAGCAGCCTGTGATCTGATAGCAATCCACTGCGAAGAAAAAACTAAAAGGCCACATGAGATTCACCAGTTGACATGTCCAATCGCCATGCGCGCCTGACAATGAATAAAGGCCACTGAGCAGAACCAGCCAAGCCAATAAAGCAGCTACCGCTTCCATCTGAGCGCATGACATGTTTTGACATGAGGCAGACACAGCTGTTGATGTCTGGGGGATCTTTTCAAAATGAGGCGAAACTTAGTTTTTGTTTTAAATCACGCTTTTGTGGACTTGGTGACACAACTGAAGTTGAGCCCCAGGGCGACAACAGCTCACCCAGGCTTCTCTTACCTCGTTAGAAAGGATACTGCCGTTGGATATGATGTCCGGCTGTTGGTCACTGTAACCCGTGACTATGGCGCCGCAGGGGTTGGCGTGATCCGTGTCCGTGCTCCGGGAGGGGCTGCACGGCTTCAGGAACATCAGATCCGTCTTGGCGGACTCCGGCGTCAGACACACCTGGTAGCAGTAGGAGTTCTGGTTCTGGTGGTGGTGGGAGCCGAAGCCCCCTCCCACGCCGCCCACCCCGGACTCCTCCACGGGCACCTGGCCCACGGCCCCGACCCCTGACGTCACGTTGGTGCTCTGGACCAACATGATGTCGGACTTGCTCAGCTTCTTCTGCTTGCGCCCGCGGGCCTGCCGGCTGCAGCACGCGCTACAACACAGGCAGCAGTTACCGGCCATGAGGCACGTGTACAGGTTGAGCTTCTTGTCCTTCTGGCAGCGCACGGCCAGCACGATCATAGCCAGCAGGAAGACGAAGGACACGGAGCCCAGAGCGATGATGAGGATCAGAGTCAGGTCCAGGGAGGTCTCCTTGGCCTTGGAGGCCGAGCCCCGGTCCCCGCTGCGGCCTTCCACTACGCTGTCAACCAACACCACGCTCACGCTTGCGGAGGAGGAGAGTGGGGGCTGCCCGTGGTCCCTCACCTCGATCAGCAGGTCGTAGTACCCCTGTGGGTCCCGCTTAGGAGAGATCCTGCGGGATGTCCTCAGCTCCCCCGTGCGCCAATCCATGCGGAACATCCCCATCTCGTTCCCCCGCAGGATGCTGTACGACAGCCGTGCGTTCTCGCCGTCGTCCGCATCCATGGCTACAATGCGCGTCACCAGGTACCCGGGCTCTGCAGAGCGCGGCAGGTGCTCTTTGGCTGTGCCGTTTTTACCGATTGGGGCTATCACAGCGGGGGCGTTGTCGTTTTGGTCCACTATGATGACATTCACGGTGGCGTTGGAGAAGAGCTCGGCGGCGCCAGAGTCTTTAGCCTGGACCATGAAGCTGAACTCCTTCAGCTGCTCGTAATCAAAAGAGCGCAGCGCGTAAAGGTAACCTGTGTCCTGGTTTATGGACACATAGGTGTCCACAGACATGCCCTGTATGTCGCACTCCAATATGGAGTAGGTAATAAGAGCGTTGTGTCCCATGTCAGGGTCCAGAGCGCTTACAGCGTGAATGAACGCACCGGGCACGTTATTCTCAGTCACATACACATCATAAACAGCCTGCGTAAAGCGCGGAGCGTTGTCGTTCTCGTCGGACACGTGCACTTTGATGGACTTGCTGGTGGCCAGCGACGGCTGGCCCTTGTCTTTGGCCACCACGGTGACGGTGTAGGAGTCCGTGCTCTCTCTGTCCAGCGGACCGTCAGTCACGATGGTGTAGTAGTTTTTAAACGAGGACTTCAGCTTGAATGGAACGTCTCCTAATATCTCGCAGCTCATGTGTCCATTATCGCCAGCGTCCCTGTCCGAGACGCTGAAAAGTGCGATCACGGTGCCCGGGGCGTCCTGCTCGCTCACGGATTCGGTCACAGTGCTGAAACCGATCTCCGGCGTGTTGTCGTTCACGTCTGTGAGTTTGACCAGCACTTTGCAGTGCGCGGGAACCGCGTTAGCCCCCAGATCTTTAGCCTGGACGTAAATCTGATGCGTGTTGCTCTCCTCATAGTCCACCTCCCCCGCCACCTCTATCCTACCTGTCCGGGCATCGATGTTGAATAAGTCCTTTATCCGTGGGGCGTTGTGACTGCTGAACGAATAAACTATTTCCCCGTTTTGTCCCTCGTCAACATCCGTGGCGTTGAGCTGAATTACCAGAGTGCCCACGGGAGAGTTTTCCCGCAGGTTGACAGAGTACACGGACTGGTCAAAGGTGGGCGCGTTGTCGTTCGAGTCCAGGACTTTAACGACCAGGAGAGCCGTCCCGGTGCGCTGCGGGATGCCCCCGTCCACAGCCGTCAACACGTAGCGGTGCACCGCCTGCTGCTCCCTGTCCAGCGGCTTCTCCAGCACCAGCTCCGCGAACTTGTTCCCGTCGCTCTGCGTCTGCACGTCAAGGTAGAAGTAGTTATTGTTCGTTATGGCGTATGTGCTGAGCGCGTTTGTGCCCACGTCCGGGTCGAAGGCGTTCTCCACCGGGAAACGGGTCCCGGGAATGGCGCTCTCCGATATCTCCACGGAAATGTCGGTCTCGGGAAAGCTGGGAGGATTGTCGTTGATATCCATCACTTCTATTTCCACGCGAAAGAGCTCCAGCGGGTTCTCCAAAAACACCTCCAGGTGCAGTAGGCACGGGGTGCTCTGCTTGCATATTTCTTCCCGGTCGATTTTCTCCTTCACCACGAGCGCGCCGTTCTCTAAGTTCACCTCCAGATACGGTGTCCGTGAACTCGGCACCGTCTGGAAGCGGCGAGCGGAAAGTTTCGTAATGTCCAGCCCCAAATCCTCTGCGATATTCCCAACCACGGAGCCAGGTTCCTGCTCCTCTGGCACGGAGTAGTGGAGCTGAGAGACAGCTCCATCCAGGATGGAGAACAGGAAAATTAACCAAATCATCTCCTCTCCCTCTCACAAAAAGTGCACTTCAAGACGGGGGCTGCGGAGGGGAGGGGAAGAAAAAAATAAGTATTATTCCCTTTCCTTACAAGAAATGAGCATTTCCCATTTCCTCTGTCCGTAAAAAGGCAGTGAAATAAACAGCAACAAGGCTGCCCGATTGTGAAATTCCTCTCCTCTGCCTCGGGTCAGTGGAACATTGTGTCGTTTCAGCTGTGAGAAGCACAGCCATTTGATCCGAGCTTCTCTGTTTTTTAATCAATTCTGCACCGGTCTGTCAGTTTTGGCGTCGGCGCAAAACATTGCAGGCTGGAGCCAGGACGCATAGCCAACACTCCCTGTGCACAGAACAGACAGTCCCTTTCTTCACACAAAGTCACAAAACACCAGGGAATTCCACACGAGTAGGAACAAAAATAAGAAAACAAAAAAAGTCCCTTTTTACGCACGGGCGGAATCTACAACAAATGCAACTTCTACAAAATCATAAAAGCAGGACTGGCGAATAGCAGGACTTTCTCCCTCTGTGAGAGGATGTAATCACTGCGCCTAAGCGCTCAAAGCGGATGATGCTCTCAGCTCGGCTTCTGTTAGGCGAGTGAGAGCGGCGGGGTTGGTTTTTGCGCACAGCTCCTTTCCCACCAGCCAATGATATTCTCAAACAGCGGGTGAAATGGCACCTGATTGGGGCTCCGCGACGCCAGCCAGAGCGCACATCGGGCCCTCATATCAAAACCAGCTAAGTGCCGCTGCGATGCTCTCTCTTCTCTTCTCCTCTTCTCCCCTCTCTCCTCCAGGCCCAGCCTCACTTGTAGCAGGGAAATTGAACGTTTTACACATCCAGTGAATTAAGAAAGTCGAATAATAGTGGATGACAGTTGGCATCGGCTGGGCTCTGTGCAGATAAGATTGCAGCTGCCACGGGAGTGCTGGCTATTTTGACAAGTTTTAATTGTGAAAAAAACTGCCTTTTATTCATTATAATCATGTAATCATCATATAATCATATAATTATTATTTTTTGGACTTTTCTTTCCCCAAAATTGTGTGACAAATGGCTCTCACTCAGCTAAATAAAGAATCTTGGCCCTTCATAAGGTTGCCATTTTAACAGTTTGGTATTAAATCTCCACTCTGATATCAAAGCATGAGTCAGAATGTTGCAAGGATGCCCACAGCCAAAGACCCCCGTGCAAAGAGCCTGCGCAAGTACAGATAGCTAGTGACGCAATAGCCCCACCGTGCCATGGCCATCCCCTCTCTTTCTCTCTCTCTCTCTCTCTCTCTCTCTCTCTCTCTCTCTCTCTGGACACATAGGCACAATAGGGGAAAGCATTTAAAATCAAGTAATATCTCCCGTGTTTGTTTGGGAGTGAGCATCAGTATGATCCAAGCTTCCATCAGAGCAGGATCACACATGACTTACTTTAATTCGGGGTACTGAGGCGTCCTCCTTCCAGTCCTACCGTGTTGCTAATAGCCTGGAGTCTATTAGTTCCCCTATCTTCCCATTCTCATCATTAACCCCCCTCGCATGCTGGCCTTAACTGTAGTGCAGTTGCATCATGCGCTAATTTAATTCATAAAGCATAAATTAAATATGCAAATGGACCTAGTTGTAAGGGGAGACACAGATAGTTGGGGGTCCAACTCCTCGCACTTCCATTTGGGAGGATGACGACAAAAAGATGAAAAAGAGTGTAATTGGAGCTAATTAGCACGTGCATCTAATTCCAGATGTAATAGACTGAGCGCAACAGTGTGCGGCCGTAATGCAAAGCGACGTGGCCATTGTGCAGTGGATTAAACGGCGAGCTGCTCGCGATTCTGCGTCTCGTCACACAAGTCAGGAGAAACAAAAGAGGAGACGTTAGTTGCATTTGCAGCCATGTCTGAGCCGGAGCTGTGTGACTGAATCGAGCTGACACTGAAGTCGGATCTCAGAGCAGAGCGCACAGCACCCCCCCCCCCCTTTCTCTCTCCCTCTCTCTCTTTCTTCCTGTCAGGGTGTTACAGAGACCAACGTCGCCCCCTCGCGTCAGCCCGCTTTCTCATTTTTCCCCCCCTCTTATGAGAACTAGAGGGACCACTGGTTATACTGGTACTCAGACTGGCTGCCACTCACCAGGGCACGAGCTTATTCCCTAGGTAGAAATAACTTAAAAACAAAACATATGTAATAGATGAACTATATTTTGGTATTTGATTTGCTACTTTTTGTCCATCTATGCACTAAGTAGCTTCTGAATACATCTTCCACCACTGTCCTAAGACAAGCATGACTTGTTCAAAGTGAAACAATCCTATTTTAACAGCAGAACTAAAATGCATTTATAGGATTTTCATAATTGTTAAAATATCGCTTTTAGTAAGGTTACGTAAGTTGTAGGTCCATATGTTTCTTGTTTTAGATATGTGTTCATATATTCTGTTCATACTTTTTATTTTATATATATTTATTGTTTTATTTCTGTGATGACAGTGTTTTTCTACAATAATGGGAGAAATATTAAGATTGTTTGGATCCTGTAAAAATAACAATACCACGATGCAAAAATATTTCACTAAAACTACAAGTCCTAAAAGATAAATGTTCTTAAAGTATGGGAAGTTAAAGTATAGAAAAATGGCCCTCGTATGTGTCATATTAATATCACGGTATTATACTGGCAAATTAATGTGCAATTTCTATTTTCCTGTTGTAGTTGGTTGAGATCGAGCTAACTGTAACTTCTTTATATATAATATATATATATATATATATAGTTTAACAAGGTGCTGGTCATGTCTTTTGTATAGAACATGTGCAATTGGACTCTCTTTATCTTTCAGAAAATGTAATATCCTATAGTGTAAAGTGCAATATATTAATACAGTAGGGTAGAGTTTTAAAGTTGTGTTGCTGATGACAACAAAAGTAAGTGGTTGTTTAGATTTAATGTGAATAAGTTGGCAACCTTTGTCTCTAAAGCACGTGAAAAACAACAAGATCTAAGTCTAATTTGTCTGTTCCCTCGTTATAAATAATGGTATCTTGTAAGCCTGTTTGACGTGTTGTAATTGGGAAAGACTTCATGTAATCATCACGTAATCATATCTTTTTTTTTAACGTTTAGTTCCCCCAATGTTGTGAGAAATGGCTCTCACATAGCTAGATAAAGAACCACAACCCTTTATAAGGTTGCCCTTGACACACTCATTTTAACAGTTTGGTATTAAATCTCCACTCTGATATCAAAGCATGAGTCAGAATGTTGCAAGGATGCCCACAGCCAAAGACCCCCGTGCAAAGAGCCTGCGCAAGTACAGATAGCTAGTGACGCAATAGCCCCACCGTGCCATGGCCATCCCCTCTCTCTCTCTCTCTCTATCTCACTTGCTGTTTTCTCTTTTTGCTGGCAGGTTTCTCTATAGAGCTCCCCCTACAGGTTTCTCTATAGATCTCCCCTACAGGTTTCTCTATAGGGCCCCCACTACAGATTTATCTATAGACCTCCCCCTACAGGTTTCTCTAAAGGCCCCAACTGCAGGTTTCTCTATAGAGCTTCCCATACAGGTTTCTCTATAGGGCCCCCACTACAGATTTATCTATAGAGCTCCCCCTACAGGTTTCTCTAAAGGCCCCGACTGCAGGTTTCTCTCTGGAGCTCCCCTTACAGGTTTCTCTAAAGGGCCCCCACTACAGGTTTCTCTATAGAACTCCCCCTACAGGTTTCTCTAAAGGGCCCCCACTACAGGCTTCTCTATAGGGCCCCCCTACAGGTTTCTCTGTAGAGCTCCCTTACAAGCTCCTCTAAAGAGCTCCCCCTAAAAGTTTCTCTAAAGAGCTCCCCCTAAAAGTTTCTCTAAAGAGCTCCCCCTACAGGTTTCTCTATAGGGCCCCCCCTACAGGTTTCTCTATAGAGCTCCCCCTACAGGTTTCTCTAAAGAGCTCCCCCTACAGGCTTATCTAAAGAGCTCCCCCTACAGGTTTCTCTATAGAGCTCCCCCTACAGGTTTCTCTAAAGAGCTCCCCCTACAGGCTTATCTAAAGAGCTCCCCCTACAGGTTTCTCTATAGGGCCCCCCCTACAGGTTTCTCTAAAGTATTAACAACACCGTTGGTATCCACATGATACAAGCCTTCTGTGATCATGCACCCGTCCCCACCCTTCCTCCACACAGTTGCACTATGCAAAGAGGACGTGTAAGTTTAAAAAAACATGATGGACTCTTCAGAAGTGGTCATTATCTTCAACCAAACTTCTGCGCGGCAAATTCACAGGACTCCACAATCTTCTGAACATAGTCACACTGAGAAATACAGAGAGAGTTGTGTGGAGCTCAGAGTCTTAATTAACTTTCTATCAACTCAATTTGGCAATGGCTTGAACGTAACAGACGTTCATTAATATCAAAAAGTTACTCACTAAAGCAGAGGTCTTCAATGTTTTATAGGCCAAGGACCCCTAAAGTAAAAGAGAGGCTGAGCAGGGACCCCCTACTACAGATACTGTATGAAATGAAGTTGCACATTGAAGTGGAGCTACAATAACGTGTAGGGCGGCCTAAAAACTATTCATACTTTTTTTTGTGCATGGAATACAAAGCTATTAAAATGGCCTAATAAATACTGGCATGATTTCATAAATCATATTTTAACGTTAAAACCTACCTGTGGCACAGTGAGTCTGATATGGATCTGTAGATGGATCTTAGTGACTACTTTACCCATAGGCCTGTAGTCCTGTCCCCAGTGGGGATTTACTTTTGCTTTTAATATGTTAGATCCATGTTAAGCCATTTTCATTTTTGAAAACAAAATTACAACTTTACAATAATTTGGAGGGCCCCCATCCCTGCATTGACTCAGAGGACCCCTTAAAGGTTCTGGACCCCCTGTTGACGATCCCTGCACTATAGCTTTAAAAGCCCAAAATCTTAGGTTGAGTTAAATTGTCTGTCCCTGTAGAGTGTAACCCCCCCCCCCCCCCCCCCTCAGTTTGGTACAATTCCCAAATTATTAGATGAAACACAGGTGATATGGCGTTGGTGTTTGCGATAGAAGCTGTTTAACTTTGGTCTGTGTGCACAACCTCTGACACTAATCGCATGCTAATTAGTGTCAGTGGTTGGACTGTGGCAAACAATTAAGCCTCCACACTGTGAAAGGTATTAGCCAAAGCATTTGTGCTTGCTACTCCTAAACTGTAGTTGTACTTGTTTTTGGGGAAATCCATTTTTTTGCGCTGTGTCCATGTATTGTTGAAAAGGCCCTGCGCTGTTCTAAATCGGCGGCATGCCCAGCTTGATCTTGGGTGGAGCTGTGCTGGGAATTATGTCACCAAGCTCTTTGTGCAAACACCCTTTTTTCCCCCCCAGCAGACATGTTGAGTAGTAATAGCAGAAGCACCAGTGTTGCTAATAACATTAACAATGTCTCGGTGGCAGTGTGACAGGGATCCCGCGCTGTGAAATATGAAACAGGTAAAGGGAATAAATTGTTAATTCTATTACCTACACCTGTGCTTTTCCTACTGTGACATGTCAAAATGGCTTCTTTTGAAAGAAAAAAGGCCTATAATAATAATAAAGGTGTCATATTTCCCAGGCAGTGAAGGACATGTCAATCAACAGCAGTCAGTCCTGAGAGGACATCTAATCAACAGAAATATGTGGCAACATCTGTGGGTGTACCATGGATGTGCAGAGCGTTTTAAGAATTCCACATTTTCTCATTTAAAGTATGTAAAAATAAAAAGATAAAACTAAAAGATTTGTTAACCCTCCTTTATCCCCGGGTCAAATTTGACCCCTTTAAAAAGTTTCTATATTTGAAATATGGGTTTCTTTTTAACTTAATTACCACAAAAAAGGGATTGGATTCCATAAAATGTTCTTTGCAAATAAATTTAATCACTTACATTCCTCTGATCTTAACTATGAGTCAAAACAATTCATTATTTCTGTTTTTTTCACAGCAAATATTAAGTATAATTATGTATAAATGAGGGTTATTGACCATGAATTCCAAAAAGTAGAGTTAAACTAGTAAGGTGGTGTTAGTGAAAATAAAAAAAAAGTCTGAAAAAGGGACAAAAATGTCTGACCCGGGAGGACAACACAAGGGTTAACAGATCATCACTGAAACATACACTTATATGTGCAAATGACCACCATCATTTATACCTGAAACACACTTAAAGAAATCCTCTAAAATCTTACAAAATTATACATATTCGCTTACTTGCTGAGAGTTAGGTCCTCAATAAAAATGAAGCTACAGCCAGAAGCTAGTTAGCTTAGCTTAGTTAGCATTAAGGAATTGGGAGGAAACAATCTGCCTATCAGCACATATCAGACCTCTTTTTACAGCAGAAATTTTGACTTTTCCCAGGAAACCTTGGTAGTGACCCTGGAAGTAGTTTACCTAAATGCAATGCAGCCATCTTTTAAATCCATCAAGTACATCTCTGCTTTTATTCCTATGACAGAAAATGGCTGCTGTGAAAAAGGTTCATTAGTGAGGTTTATAGGTGCCAAACTGTGTCCCCCTGTTTTTACTCTTTATGCTAAGCTACGCTAACTGGCTGCTGCATGTAGCTTCATATTTAACAGACAGACAGAGATAGCAGTTAAGGGTATTTCCCCCAAAAAATGTTTCAACTGTTCATGTATTTTTTTTGTTTGTAAAGCAGGTCGAGGTGCTATATTTAAACTGTAAAAGTATCGAAAGGCTTGATCTACAGAGAAATGTACGCAGTCCGTATTCAGAAACAGTGTCTTTAAACGAGCCGTCAGTACTTCTGTACCGTAGTGATGTCTCAATAGGCGGAAAGTGCAGCGACAGTGCCGTACAGTCAATCCCCGGCTGCAATGACAGTGCAGAGTCTCCAAGAACGCAGTTGCGGAGGACTCGGAAACAATGACCAATCAGAGCAGACTCGGCTTTTTCAGACAGGGGTGAATACAGCAATATTCAGACAGACCGTATGAGAAAAAGAATGTGTTTTTGGAACATTAAAGCATGTAAACATGTTCTACTAGAAGTTCAAAATACAAGTATGAACCTGAAAATGAGCATAGTTTGGGGCTTTTAAAAGACCTTACAACGTCCCATGTTGTACAAAATGGATGTTAGCATGAGACATGTATATTTCCCACAAAGAGTTTGGTCAGCTGCATTTGGCTCCACTTCTTTCCTGGTTCTGTTCTTATGAGCAAGAGCAACATCAGTGGTCATTCTCCTTTAACTGTTGCTGCATTTATAATTTAGTAGCTCCCAAATGACAAATGGGACATCATTTTTGACAAATGATGTCATAACCCTTGATGTGAGGGGCTAACAGACTAAGGCTGGTCTGTAGGTAAAAGCTCAGAAGGCCATTAAAATTTTATAATATGAACAAAAAGGCAATTAAGATATCATTAAGAGGGTTAGCACCCAAAGGATATACCTCAAGCCAATTACTGTGCCCTTCTACTAGGCCTGCACCTTGCTGCTACTTACAAACTGCACTTTGGAGACCGCAATAGAACTGAGTTGTGGCCCAACAACAAACTAGTAAATAGGAGGTATAGACCCTCTCAATATGTTAACAAGTATCCTTTGGTGTTTGAATTAAAGCACACAACCACTGCTCAGGAAAATTAGTCCAAGCCTGGTTTAAATATACTCTTGGTGATCAGTACAGAAAGAAAACAACCTTGTTAATTTCTGTGATGTTAGCTCATTGGCTCACGGAAGCCCCAGGGTCGTAAATGCTGGGCACAAAATTGGTCAATAAGCAAACAATGTAAATGTGGACACCATAGTCGGTCCCTCTTATTGTGGCAATAATCAAAGTTGAGAAGAAAACAGATCAATACACAGCAAATGCAACTTAATATCTGTCCCATTCCTGCTTGATTCAGCCATCTCAGCGGGCTGTAAAGACAAATGTGCAAACAGTGGGGATGCAGTTGTGCAATAAAAGCACAATGTATTCACCCATTAACCCCAAATGAGTGGTACTGTTATTGCTTTAGCTTCGCAAGTACAATGGGATGTGAGGCGGTCGAGAGACCATGTACAAAATGGATGGCTGTGCCCTCAGCCCAAAGTGACTGTGTATGTGATCAGTGTCTGTCCCAGACAGCTGAAGGGTGACTCCCTGCCCTGATGGCCATTACTCAGTCTGATGGATGGAGGGATAGTGGAGGGAGTGGTGGGGAGAAACAGCAAGGGGTGGTAGGAAGAAAGGAGGGAGAGATTGGGATCAAAGGAGGCAGTGGCCAGTAGATTATGGCAGGAGGAGCGAGAGAGCGTGAGGAATCGCCAGCATGGATGGAGGAGCAGGGGCCTCGGGAGGTTGAGGTGTTAAAGTGAGATGAGGGGAGGTGGTGAAGAAGAAGTGTGGAGAGATGGCGATCTGGGATCTGGGCTTGACAGTTGTGAATGGCCCTGATAAGGAATGGAAGATGAAGAAGGGGGGGTAGAGAAGAAGATGAAGCTGATGCTACTTTAGGTAATTGGTTTATTATCACAGAGAGAATCCATCCCTATTTCTGTAAATACATCAGTAACTGTCAGTGAAATCATTTTCCACTCTTCTATCTTGGCATAATGCAAAAAACACTCAAAGAAACAGTGCAGTATCATAGCTGGTGTCATTTAAAGCTATTGTTTTACCATATATAACTATACTTAATTTGATTTCATTAAAAAGCAATGAAGAACTCAAAACCTATAATATATAAGCAAGCAAATACAGATAGCCTGCACAATAAAACAAGAGCTAGCAGTGAGTTATGATTTTTTTAGAGCAATTCCGTCACAAAATGAAATAAAATAGTAGTTGTGTGGCACCTTTCTTACAGGAAATGCACCAGAAAGCAAATAACAATAAGGCAATGGCATTACCTAGAATGACCATGAACACAGGGATAGAATGCCATAATTAATTAGGATGACAATAGAGTATATAGAATGCATAACATAAGCTGGGAACTAAAACCCATTGACAGCTAATTTAAAAAATGAAAGTTCAAATCAGTGGCCATATTTAGTGCATCAGTGGTGATTAAAATTTTTATGAGGAAACCGCAGGAAGTAGTTTGCCCCAAGTGTACTCATTACAATAGGCACCAATGTCTCTGAGGCAATAAATAAACACAACAGTACCAATTTTTCAATTTTTTCCCCTTACTTTTTTCTGGATTTCAACAAAATTTAATTTCTCTTTGGTAAAGCCCATACAAACCCTACTCAGATAATGGAACTTGAGACTGAGCTAGCAATATCACAATGACTCAAATCCGAGGCTAGCATCTTCACGAAATATTCAAACTAGCTGAGCTTATTCCTGTCCTTTTATGGTGGAAGTCGTAATGCAGCAATGATTTATTGCTGCCACTTGGGGACAGTAGAATAAGCTTTAAACTCCACAATGACATATAACCTAAACTAAAAACCAAATGAGCTGTGAGATGCTAAAAGTGCTCTCTAGAGCTGAGGAGAACCATAGAGTTGGGTAATAGTTTATCTGCGAGTTCATCACTACAAGCAATTTCATTCCCATTAAAGACATTTATTTAATCCATTGTTAATTTAGAAGTATTGATAAGTTCCGCTTTAAATGTGCTCCGGGATAGAGGGATTTAAATGCTTCATTTTACATAAGAACAGAGCAGCTGATGTCTAAAAAAGAAGGAATAAAGCACCAAACATAGGTGATAGTTATATTGATGATGATGATGACAACAACAGCAATTAATTAGCATCTGACAACATAAATAAACGGACATAACACCTCACATGCCACATCCTAAAACTGATGATGACTACAAAAAAGACATAGGAGGAAAGTAATGCATTCAACAAGAAATATGCAATTCCGTTATCCTTAATATTATATAACTCCGTGCGAATTAGTATACCAACACAATCCCCCTATGGCATACCCTACACACATCCCATAGACTGTTGAAGCCACAGTGCATGAGACATCCTGAGAAAAAACACTTTTTTTTCCGGCCATATGCGTTTAATACCGTCACTCTAAAAACAGCTCAATAAGCAATCTGTATCTGTCTCAGCTTGGCCCTTGGCTCTGATGTGCTCCGCTCGGGGTCTGTTTGGTTATGCAGTGATTGCCTCCTTCCCTGCCCTCCTCACTCGCTGCCTCCGAGCCTCGCAGCTTTGGCGTACACAAAACTGCATCTCCGAGTCTCCCCAGACAGTAGACCAATCTATGTGCTCATATTCATCTTAGCTGGAGCTGATCTGTTTAATGCACTGGCCTTTCCCCGGAGGTTAGGTGAGGCCCCCATCATCATATTCCTCCCACTCTCTCTCTCTCTCTCTCTGTCTCTCTTTCTCTCTCTGCAAATACAAATATATTGGTCGATATTCGTCTAGGTATACTGTACATGCGGCCTTTAAAGGGACTCGTGCCTGCTGCTTGGGATTGATTGACAGTGAGACAGGAAGGTCCCCCTCATTGTCAGAGTCAGGGGAAATGCTTGAAAGATTCAGAGGGGGGGATTGGTCTCTATCAAATCCCTTTAAAAAATGGATGATTCGTCTAAATGACTCAAGAGGCGATCTGCCCCATCCCAAACCCCCCCATCAGAAAATAGATGTTTATCTTCAATATCCTTGCCTTTTTCTCCTGCTCTCCAAACCCCACTCATCCCCCACCGCAGCCTCATTCAATTCTGAAATTGTTTTGTTATGTGGTTGGCATAATAACATATGATCGATCTCTTGTGAGCGCGTGTGTGTGTGTGTGTGTGTGTGTGTGTGTGTGAATTTGTGTGTGTTTGCGTGTGTGGCTATGAGGCCTATGTCTCAAGGCTTTCTATATAATATCTGCACTCCATCTTAGCTGGAAGACAAGAAGCTAGAACAATAACTATAACCTTATACTCTTCCTGCTGTGATAATTGATGACGGATTCATGGTCTAATGGATGTGCAAACTAAAGCAGTGATAGGGCATTTAAGCTAGCAGCAGGTTTGGTTGTGTGGGTTTTCAGTATTCCGAGCATCCGCTAAAGTACAAATGCCTTCAGTTTCGAACCGCTGTGCTGAGTGTTTTCACTTACCTTTGGGCTTTTTTGAATGTTTGAGCACATCTTTGTTTATTCATGCAGTGTTGCATTTCGAAGTTCGTGACATTGGATTGGTTCTGCAAGAATGTTCAATATGTAATGCTGTATATCCCCAAACCTCATAATCACCAAGGTACAGCTTGCTTCTTTGCTGTATTAAAGCCTCAAAACTCCTGGCAGTCAATTAGGGGGCCGTTGTGTGTGTCAACCAAGCGAGGAGAGTTTGCTTGCTGATATTATGGCTAATTAGCTCAACTCCGCTCCCCCAAGACGGAGAGGGAGACACCCGAGTATTGTTGTAGTTTCACTGGCTTTCCAGGCGGAATCTCTTAAGTCCTCAATGCATAATCCCCTCCTCAACGTTTCTTCAACTGAAAAAGTGGAGATCGTTTGTTCTGTTGAAATTTTGGATGTCTGTTCTGGAGACAGAGGAAAGCTCGAGATGATTTAAATTCAATAGTTTCCTGGCACACTTTATTTGTTGCAGGATTTATAAGTAGCAGTAAATACAGAAGACCAGAATATAGCTTTGAATTTCCTGGAGCTGTCATGGGTTTATTGAAAGGTCTGTCAGTTGCCGTGCCGGCTTCATAAACCCAGCCAGTGCATTTAAGTATCCTAACTATTGTCGGATATCTACACAGGAAGTGGTTTCTTAGACATTATGTCAATGAACCTTGTTTGCTTTAAAGACTCTAACACAGCAGCATTCCTTTCATGTTAGGAAAACATGATTTATTTAAGGGTGCCTCTATCATTCCCACTACCACTGATTGTGGTGAAACTGGATCATATTTCATGGAGAATGTTTTTTGGTTTTCCCTTTGATGTCCTTCGGCTGCTCTGCCTCAACATTTTAATTTATTTGATTTAATTTATACTCTTAATTGATCCCCTATGGGGACATTGCAATTTACACTGTTGTTATAACACACTACACACAGGGCTGGAATACAAACACATGCTCAGGTCCTATACATGGACAAATGGAGAGATATCAGAGTGTGTGTGTGTGTTGTGTGTGTGTGGGGGGGGGGGGGGGGCTGCCAGTGCGGTTGAAGGGGGAGAGGGGGGTTCGGTGCTTTGCTCAAGAGCACCTTGGCAGTGCCCTGGAGGTGAACTGGCACTTTTCAAGCTACCAGTCCACACTCAGTACTCCGTACTGGGACTTGAACCAGCGACCCTCCAGTTTCCAATCCAACTCCCCACAGACTGTGGTACCACCACCCCACCCCCCCCACGTCTCATTCCCCTTCGTTGGATTGAGAGCAAAGCTTCAGTCAACCGACTTGTAACGTTTGAAACGGGCCAGTGGACGAATCTCGGTCCATGTAGACTGACGCAGGGGTCCGAGTATCGATCGTAACTGTGATAATAAAAACCAAATCTTTACACCCCTACTAAATGTGTTGATATGTTCCCCCAGTTGTCTACAACAGATCACAGTGAGGAGAAATTCTGTGCTCTCGAATGACCAAGCCTGTCAGCCCGAACGCTCTCCCCGACAAGAATGTCTTCAAGCTGCAGTGTCATATATCTCTAAATGGCTTTGTTATTTTAGTTGAATTTGTAATGTATCTCAAATGTCCCTTATCTTGGTTTCAAAAATGTAGTTGTGAAGAAATGTGATAATCCACCAACAGGAAGTGAACATGGGTTTTACAGTAATGGGGTTATTGCATTAAATGTAAACAGGTTATTCGATTCCCTGCCTTAACCTGATTTCTCCCGTGTTTTTTTTCTTCAGTCCCCATCTGAATTACATTCATATTGGACAATTATTGATTCATGTCCTATGCCAACATTCAGTGCCACTGCCGAAAGCAGTGTGATGTTTATTGCACAGGATCAAGAAAGTGAGTTGGAATAGGGGTTGTGCGTGGGCACCATTGGTGCCAGAGGTCAACGTTTTCCTTGCCTTAGTGCGGTCAATTCAACTTTCAGTATATTTAACCATGAAAGCAATCTTGTCGTAATCTTAAGCAAGCAATTCTAGTTGCTTTGATTTGGATTTGACTTTACCTTTAGCACACTTTAGTTGCCATGCTAATACTGCAGAGGTTGTCGATTGGAAAACATTGGCAGAGACCATTCAACAAGACTTTAGCAGGTCTTGTGTTGCACCAATTAAAACTTTCACCTGTAGCTAGATTTAATGTCACGGGATCACTAAGGTTATTACAATTCAACATGAGGGGGTCTATCCAATAGTTTGAGAGACATTTCACTCAAATCCACAAATGTCAACCTGGTGTTGGTACTAGAGATAAACATCCAGGGATCACCCAATTCAAATGGATTCTTTGTCCAGGAACCAGGAATGTCTGTACCAAATTGCTTGACAATCCATCCAATGGTTGTTTAGATATTTGGGTCTGGACTAAAGTGGTGGAATGACCGACCAACCAATAGAAAGACAGATAGCATCACCATCCATACAGCCACACCACTGGCATGGCTAGGAAAAATGTATTTTAACATGATGTGGAGTTTTTCAAAATCAGCTTTAAATCTAATCCAATCAAATCTGCCCTACTTCTTTATACTTCTACTTCTTTTACAGCTTGTAAAACAGTTACTAATTCTATTTAAATATCTCAAGGGATAGTCCGATTAGATCTAAATATATCGTCTCCAGATTTCTGGTACGAGACAATCAAAGATGGCTTATAACAATAGTCTTCACATGTGATGAATTTCAGAGTTAATACATTTGCGAAGACTGACAACAGTCTTTTCTCATAATCTCTCCGTTCACGTCAATATTAGAGGCAGCCAGCTTTTAAATCCAAACTCGCTCTGTTTACTGCCAGCCACTTTCCTTTTGGATCTCGATACGCTGTCTCTTTATCAAAACAACACTGCAGGAGAAAGTATGATCGAAGGATGCTCCGGTCTTCTCTCTTTGTGCATCTGATAAAGAGAGCCAGAGAGAAAAGAAAAGAAACCCGAGGGATTCGCGAATTGATATTGCAAATCATTATTCTCACAGTATAGCTACAGTCGCACAGGATTTCTGGAGACTAAATGCCAAATGTGTCATCTGCAATATTAACCCAAAGGCTCCACATTTTCTGTACGGGCTGATATCAGACCAGTGCTCGTGCAAATGGCCTCAGTGGGGCTTAGAGAGGGGAGCGAGAGATGGATGTGGAAAAAAAATAAAAATAAAGGATCTCACTTTGAAAGGATGAGCAGAAAATGATGAAACGGGGCTGACACACTGTAGTTTTGGTTGGCTGAGTGGGATGAAGGCAGGGCAAGGGATAGAGTACAAAAACATAGGTAGCCAGAGCGCTATTATGTGTGGGAAGAACAGGGAAGTAAACACAAAAGCGCACACACTCGGCGACTGTAATAACAACTCCGAGGTAGGGATGGTATCGAGGACGCAAGTAGGCATCATTTCCAATTAAAAACTCAATTATCCCACCACGCAGACACGTTTCTGCACCGCTAGGGTGGCCACTAACAGACCACAGTAATCACTTTTTTTTTTTCCCATTCAGTGCTCCCTGCTTCTTCTCAACACGGTGTGAGTGGACACACCTCTGCATGCCTGAGCGTGTGCGTGAGCGTGTGATCACAACAACAGTAACAATCAACAAGAGGGCGATCCATCAGCTGTCAGTCCTGCTGTGAAGTTTTAATTAATTACATGGAGGGAGACAAGGTCAACGCTGCACACCACAGTGGACTTCTAGCCTTTCCTCTCAACAGGGGATCAATAGGGCTTTACACGCGCCTGCACACTCCTATACAGAGAGTTATTAAGGAAGTGGGACCAGGCCTATTGTGTCTCCAGCAGCCTTGTCAGAGTGAACGGGCGTAAAGGATGTCGGCGTGGTTTAAGTTCACAGTAGGGGAGATAGTGAATGGGACTTAATAGTGCTAATGGCTCTGGGAAGGTGGGAGTGTTGAAGAGGAAACAGACAAGAGAAGGAGAGTGGTACAAGAGGTTAGCTAATGTAGTGTGGCACACGCAGTCAGGCAGTTTGTTTTTGGGGCAAGTTGCAAGGATTTCACTTCATTGCCAACATACAGTATATGCTTGCATTTTCTTTTCTTTTTCTTTTTTTATCCTACACAACAACTTTCCATGAGATCATCTCTCAATGCAAATGAAACCTGAAGGAAACTGAAATAAAACCAATGCCAGTCTCTACGTATGGTGAAGGGTATGTCATGATGGGGGGGTAGTTTAATTCCAAAGGCCAAGGGAACTTTATCAGGATGCGTGGTATCCTGGATCCATGAAATAACTGGTCTTTGCCTCTATGGGAATTTAACCCAGCAGTGTGTATACTTATGCCCCATGTATTTTAAGGAAGACATTATTCTTTCACAAGGAAAATTGGTGTCCTTAAAAGGTTGGATTTTCCTAATTTTTTAAAATTAAGATCAGTTTCCATTGTACATAGATATATATATTTATTGTTGTTTAGAGGTGTGACAAGATCTCGTCCCGTCAAAATTGTCTCGCAATATCGGTCAGTCTATCCTGGTTTGTTATAACACATCTGGCTCTGAAGATGAGTCTGGGCTGGACTACATCGGCGTAGAAGATCCCCTGCCCGTTGACTCTAAGTTCCCTTTTGCATACTGGGTAAAACCCAGTGTTAGAACGTTAGAGGGTACAGCCTCTCTCTCTCTCCCGCTCTCCCACACACACACACACACACACACACACAGGGACTGGAGTGTGCAGTTCAGTGTGCCGCTGACTCACGCAGATCGCTCTTCTTCGGTCTTTCTTTTTAAACGAGTTGGAAGCAGAAAGCCAAACCTAACTTTACTTTTAATGATATTAAACAAAGAGAAATGTTCCCCCCTCGTCTTCCAATGGTCATAAATCAATGCAAAAGCAGCCTCCTTCCTTGTTTACTGCTGCGATGACACGCTTGGTTACGCTGTAACCTTGGATCTCTGAGTAAAGACTATTTTTCCAGTCATATTTTTTTAATTATAGTTTTCTTAAAAATAGCGTTAAACTTTCGTCTTGTCTTGTTCTGGTGTCTCGTCTCGTCACACCCTGCTCTTTAGCATTGGTTCCCAGGCTGTGTGTCATTCCCAACACTGCTCGGCAAAAGGTCTGGCCGACACTTCCCTCATCAGTCAACCCGGGCGGATCGTTAAGCGAAAACGAAGCACGCCAAAGAGGGATTAAGACCTTCACTTTATTATGAAGTGCAAAGGTGTGAAAACACTCGAGGCACTGTACGACAGCGAGCATCGCCAGGACCGAGTGAGGGTGGAGAGCGACAAGAATTGGGAGGGAGAGAAGCAGGTTTGAAGGGGCGATGCATTATTCATCACGGTAAAGCGCCCAGCTCATTGATTTAATGGAAATACGATTCTTATCTTTAGATCTCTCAAGACAAAGGCCTTATTTCTCACCATATGTCACTGTCTGATTGGATAATGCTCCGACCGACAGACAGAGACAGTAAATGTCGTCCCGCTGTATGTGGTGCTGGCCTGTAATGGGATAGCTACCTTCTGGTTGTAAAGTCTACTTCATGAGCACTTACTTCTGAGGGGTATTGTGTAACTTAATCTCCACTTGCACAATAAGTTAAAGTTAATTAGCCACAGCACATACTGACACCATTTGTCAGTCTGTATTGTAGTCTAATTAATTTAATTATATATATACATACACGCACACACACCTACATCTTCATTCTTTGTGTTTAAAAAAAAAAGGTACTAAGGGTTTGATATTTTCCAGTTTCTTAAATGGGAGGATTTTTCTGCAGTACTTATATTCACTACTTATAGTATATTTTTCTGATGATACTTACATACTATGTTTTTCAATGCAGGACCTTTACTTCTTACAGTGTGGTATTAGTACTTTTACTGTGTTCATGTAATGCTTTTTTGGCTTCATCCCTTTCCATTATTGTGTTATATCTTTTTGTGGATGTTATAGGTTTACAAAGTGAAAAAAACCCAAAGCCCCCCCCCCCCCTTCCATGTCCAACAGAAAACACTTTTCACCAACTGCTCCAAACAGCACGATTGAAGTCCAGCCTTTACTTTAGAGAAAAATGTGATGTCACTTAATAACCCACGTTATAATGCTCACCTAGCTGCTAGCGTGGCACTCCCTCATACTCTGCTTCTGACTGGCTAGTAGTCCTTACCTAGGTACTGTCAGGGAACGCCCTCACACTCTGCTTCTGACTGGCTAGTAGTCCTTACCTAGGTACTGTCAGGGCCCTCATACTCTGCTTCTGACTGGCTAGTAGTCCTTACCTAGGTACTGTCAGGGCCCTCATACTGTGCTGCTGACTGGCTAGTAGTCCTTACCTAGGTACTGTCAGGGCACGCCCTCATACTCTGCTTCTGACTGGCTAGTAGTCCTTACCTAGGTACTGTCAGGGCACGCCCTCATACTCTGCTTCTGACTGGCTAGTAGTCCGTACCTAGGTACTGTCAGGGCACCCCCTCATACTCTGCTTCTGACTGGCTAGTAATCCTTACCTAGGTACCGTCAGGGCCTCATACTCTGCTTCTGACTGGCTAGTAGTCCTTACCTAGGTACTGTCAGGGCCCTCATACTCTGCTTCTGACTGGCTAGTAGTCCTTACCTAGGTACTGTCAGGGTACGCCCTCATACTCTGCTTCTGACTGGCTAGTAGTCCTTACCTAGGTACTGTCAGGACACGCCCTCATACTCTGCTTCTGACTGGCTAGTAGTCCTTACCTAGGTACTGTCAGGACACGCCCTCATACTCTGCTTCTGACTGGCTAGTAGTACTTACCTAGGTACTGTCAGGACACGCCCTCATACTCTGCTTCTGACTGACTAGTAGTCCTTACCTAGGTACTGTCAGGACACGCCCTCATACTCTGCTTCTGACTGGCTAGTGGTCCTTACCTAGGTACTGAGCATGTGCGACTTCCAACAAAGATGAAACAGGAGTGAGAATTCTCACCCTGGAGCGAAAAGAGAGAGCTCAACACACAGGGTGAAAAGAGCAGCTGCGGCAATGTGCAGTAAAAATAAAATATGGTGATCTTTGAAAATGAAACCATGTAAACCTATTCTAATATAGCCTCTAAATACAATTATGAACCTGAAAATTAGCATAATATTAGCCCTTTAAGTGAAGGATCTAAATATATGCTCCATCACTGCATACAGTACAGTAGCTATCACATATCCAAACAAAGACTTTCTTTATTTATTTCCTTTACTTATTTTTTTCAACGATTTCTTTAAATTTCAGCCAGTAAAAAAAAAAAGGAAAATAGTGACTTTGTAAGTCTATGTGTAACAAAATCACACATACTGTGTACTGCCAGCTCAAAGTGGTATACTTTATACCAATGCCAGATCTGTCTGTTTTGCATGAGTGCAGTTGTGAAAGAAGCCACCTGGGCTGTTTGAAGGGTTTTCAATCCAACACTTCTTAGAGTAGAGTAACATTAACATGTATGAAGCTTGTTTTAGAACAGGGCTTTTCAAAGTGTGATATTCCGCCAAGTCAATGCCATATCTCGTAATGTAACTTAAAATTTACAAAAATAGTTAGTGTGCCTGCCTCGTGATTTGGATCCGCTCCAAAATGGTATGGGTATTTCCTTGGCCCATGATTCAATTCAATTCAATTCAATTTTATTTATAGTATCAATTCATAAAAAGCGTTATCTCAAGACACTTTACAGATAGACCACACTCCAGAATTTACAAGGACCCAACAGTTCTAGTAGTTTCCTACAGAGCAAGCAACAGTGTGTCAGTGGAGAGGAAAAACTCCCTTTTAGGCAGAAACCTCGGTCAGACCCAGGCTCTTGGTAGGCGGTGTCTGACGACCGGTTGGGATGATACACCCTTCCACCAAGTTTCATGGAAATCGAGTCCGTTATTTTTTCTGTAATCCTGCTGAAAAATAAAGATGTTGGGTCTGGGAACTCCCCATTGGCAGGGCTCAATCCAAGGGGCGGGATAAACGGTTGTCTTTCAAATTCCCTCTGCACACAATAGGATAGCGCTTCAACCAAACAGAGCAACGCTTGTTGATAGATTAAATTTTTGGTTTGCTTAACTCTGAACACATCTTCCTTTTTTAAGAAAAACTTTGGTGCCGTTCTTTGTTTTTTTCTCAAAGAAAAGTGTAACTCCAAGTCTTCCAGAGTCGCGGCCAAAGCCTATTGGACAGACCAGTGTTCACCAGCAGCAGCAGCCATCTTCTTTGTTTCCAAGTAGCAGGGAATTCACGCCAAACTACCACAACTGCCGTCATTATCTTAAGCCCGCCCACTGACTCCATACACGATGTGATTGGCCTGACTAAACATTGGTTTTTCCAAATTGCATTTGCTGCCATTAGGGGTCACCTAGATTTCTAGGCTAGCTGACAAATACACAAACACACCAAACTGAAAACACAACGTCCTTGGTGGAGGTAATAATAATGGTATAGGGATAGAAACAAGTACGATGAAGTTACCTTGTATTTAATCAACTTGAGGCCTGTTTGTAGCCTATATTTGTTTATATTTTGGCAATTTGGAACATATTAAACTATGCCGCATTAACTATTAGCAGTTCCTGTTTGCAATATACCCATGGATGTACAAACAATTATCACGGGACTACTTTTGATTCTGAAGAAAAACCTAAAAAAAATGATAAGTCTTAAGCAAGTTCTTCAGTTAGAAGGAGTGTCTAATTAATTTCTAAGGAGATTGAATAATGTTCACTCATTGTAGATAACGATATCCTTAGAAAGTGCAAGTCACTCTAAATATAACATATGTGTTTCATGTATCTGTGTCCAGATGTAATGAGATATATGACTCCAAGAAGGAGTTGGATCTTTGACACTAATTGTGACAATTCAGGGCGCTAAGGGTTTTGTGTCACAGCCACTACTACAACTGCTGACTGTGTCGACTCACAGGCTACACATCAAAAGGACTGTATGTACAGTATATAGCGCATTTCTAGTCTTAATGACTACTCAAAGTGCTTTTACACAGTACAGGAACCATTCACCATTCACACACATTCACACGCTGTGGCTGAGGCCGCCATACAAGGTGCCTCCTGCCAATCAGATAAACACATTACTATTATTATTTATAATAATAAAGTGACATTTATTAAACAATAGTGCAGAATGGTGATGGAGGTGTGGTTGTCAGGATCAGGGATGTACGTGAGTGTGTGGATGCAGTGAACAATATGTGGTGCATGTTGTCAGTAGCTAACAAAGGAAAACTAAACCAAATGATATGGTGCTCGGTCAAGGGGATGCTGCACCCTGTTCTCGGGGCAGGTGGGGTTAAAAAGCCTGGGAGGAAAGGCTCTCAAGGTTCTTAAGGTTTCTTTTTGATGTTGCCTTTCCTTAAATGATGTTCATTTCTTTAATGTTTAATTTCTTATGCTGCACTGTAACTTTTAGTCTTGTGTTTTATGTGTCTTAATGTTCTTATTTTTAACTGTTTATTCACATGTTTTATCTGTTTTTATTTTTTAACTTTTTTTTAACTGATTTTGTGTAAAGCACTTTGAATTGTCCTGTTGCTGAAATGTGCTCTACAAATAAAGCTGCCTTGCCTTGCCTTGCCTGGCTTTGCCTTTCGGCGCCGATATTGTGGGTGCTACAGAGCTCGAGCACCCATGGAGAATACGGGCCAGTTATGTGTGAGAAGTGGCGCCATCCCGAGTTGAAAGATATCACTTTACAGCTGTATTATCATGTTAATCGGCCGCTGTCCTTTTCCTAAGGTTATGAAATGCAAAAAAATGTTGACTACTTTTTCTTTTTTGAAGGCCGTGCACCTGTGCGCACCCATCGAGGAAAACATATATCGGTGCCTATGTGGCCAGGTGCTTCCAGTCATCACCTCAGCCACAAACCTGCAAGACAGACAACCGTACACATGCATGACAACAGGCTCAGGGACGTCACAGCTGTCAATAGTCCACGTTACAACAACTAAACCCCTGTTGTTATTACAAAACTGACATGCACCTCTCCCTCTCACCTCATGCAGCATCTTTTACTTACATCTCTCCCTCTGCGCCCCCTAGGGGAAGCACACCTCAAAGTTTAACCCCCCGCCCTCTCCCATTTTAAATGTGTCAAATGTAAGTATTGCACGTACACGCTTCTAATGTATGAGAGAACACCTCGGACAGTTTAGGTTAGGTCCCGGATTTGTCTGTATTGGGAAATAAGAATACATGTTTAAGCGGTTTATTTCAGCATGACGTTTTTGAACATGGGGGATTATATTCTGTAACGACGGGCATGGGGGAAAGTGTGTTTCGTCTGTTTAAATATTGACTGATCCAGTGAGATGTTTGGCTCCAGGGGGCTTAGCTAGCCTGAAATTCACTAAAGCGAGAAGAGCCGGGGGGGGGATGCTCAAGTGCCTGTCTATTTATTGCAGACACGCACACACGCACAAACTCACACACACAGGATGCACCTCATATCTCTTTGCTACAAAAGCATACACATAAAGCGGGTGCGCACACTCATCACTGGTCATACACACACACCAGCTCGCTGAGGCAAATCAAACCTATATCTCAGTGGAGTGAATTTCTTAACCTCTTTTTAGGCTTGCAGTGGAAAAATACCTCAATCCTTCCCTTCTTCCCTTCACATAGCCCCAAGGCTTTCGCGAAACGAGGCTTAACCCTTCCACAACAAAACACGCTTAACTCTGATTCCAATATCACTTTTTTTTCTCTTTGGTTACCCAACATGGCCCAAGGCGGTCTCTGCAAAAGCAATGGGCTTCTTTTGATTCTTCCATGGGCCCATCCTCGGGTGGGTGTAATTCTCTGGGTGGCAATGACTTCTGAAAGTGGCGTAAAAGGTGAAGCTGTAGGTGGAGCGTAAAGGACTCAGGGGGAATGAACGGTGAGCTCAGGGTGTATCAAGTTGGTCGTTAGATTTGGAGGCACAGGACTGGTGATTTGGAGTCTGAATATAGACAGAGGTAAAAATGAATAGGTTTTGAGTGAAGCGGAATGGAAAAGATGAAGGCCACAGATTTTGGGGAGTGCAGAGCCACAGTGTTCTTCAGACACAGATATGGACACATTGAAAACCATATTGTAACACTGACACAGGCATCCTCAAATAAGCAATCAAATCCTAAGAACACGATCAAAAACACCAGCTTCATCGCGGCTGTTTAATAAATGAAACTGGGTCTTGGCAGAATGGAACAGTTGGATACAATCTCAGTGAAAGACTGACATTGGCAAAATGAGAGGTTTGTTCCACCATGATGCAATCATCTGCTGCCGTGAAAGGTTAGATGAGTACAGTATGTACGCGGGTCAGCGGTACAAGACAGAACCTGCTGTTATCAAGTACTATAAAAAGGTCATTTTAGCCTTGTAATCTCACTGGTTAAAGGTACACTTCAATGGTTTTGATAACTCCTGGTCTTCTTTTTCTCACCAACTGTGAGATTAGCAGTTTTTTTCACTTTCTCCTGCTCAAAGAAGTATTACAATGAGGCTCTGCTTGAGACAAAATGTCAGTTCAATGTCAGTTCAGTTCAAACTGCCTCTCTGGGAACCATCACCTTATCGCAGTGGAGAGGTCTGTGTGTCCCTGTAAACCTGACGGGTGTGTTGTATGCTCCTGGTAGAGTCTCCCATGGCAAAGTTGTCTCTAGTGAGGGGCCAGACAAAGAAGGGTTCAAAAACCCTATGAATGAGCGAGGCAGAGAGGAACTGACCCTGCCCGGAGGAAGCTCGGGGCTTCATCTGGAGCCAGGTCCAGACGTAGGGCTTGTCAGCAAGCGCCTGGTGGTTGGGTTTGTCACGGAGCCCGGGCGGGCACAGCCCAAAGAAGCTACGTGGCACCCTTCTCTCCCTCCCATGGGCCCACTACCTGTGGGAGGAACCGCTGGGGTCGGGTGCGCTGCTACATGGGTGGCAGTGAAGGTCAGGGGCCTTGATGGACCAGACCCGGGCGGCAGAGGCTGGCTCTGGGGACGTTGAATGTCACCTCTCTGTGGGGGATGGAGCTGGAGCTTGTGCGGGAGGTGGAGCACTACCTGTTGGATCTGGTGGGGCTCACCTCTACGTATGGTTCTAGAACCTTACTCCTTGATAGGGGTTGGACTCTGTTCTACTACAGAGTTGCCCAGGGTGTGAGGCGCCGGACGGGTGTGGGGATACTCACAAGCCCCCGGCTGAGCGCCGCTGCATTGGAGTTTACCCCGTTGCATGAGAGGGTCGCCTCCCTATGCATGTGGGTGATGGGGGGACACTCTGACTCTGTTGTTTGTGCATATGCACCAAACAAGAGCTCGGAGTATCCAGCCTTCTTGGAGCTCTTGAATGGAGTCCTGTATGGGGCTCCAGTAGGGGACTCCATAGTTCGGCTGGAGGACTTCAACGCACACGTGGGCAATGATGGAGATACATGGAGAGGTGTGTTTGGGAAGATCTAAACCAGAGTGTTTGTTTGTTGTTGGACTTTTGTGCTTATCATGGATTGCCTATTACAAACACCATGTTTAAACAAAGAGATGCTCATAGGTGTACCAGACCTGGTAAGCCCAAACGTGTAGTGCAGGTAAATTGGGAATGTCTGGAGGAGGCCCCTGTCCGACAGCATTTCTTGCATCCTTGTGGAGGCTTTGGGCATTGAACCGGAGTGGACAATGTTCAAAGTTTCCATTGCTAAAGCTGCGGTGGAGAGCTTTGGTCTTAGAGTCTTACGTGCCTCAAGGGGCGGTAACCCACAAACACCCTGGTGGACACTAGTGGTTAGGGAAGCCGTCTGACTGAAGAAGGAGTCTTTCCGGAATATGCTATCCCGGAGGGATCAAGAGGCAGTTGCAAGGTACCAAAATGCCGAAGGGCTGCAGCCTCTGCCATGAAAGAGGCAAAGCAGCGGGTGTGAAAGAAGGTCGAAGAAGACATGGAGAAGGACTTTCGGTCCTTGTCTCCTGGAAAACCGTTTGCCACCTAAGTAGGGGGAAGCGCAGAACCATCCAAGCTGTGTACAGTAAGGATGTGATCCTGTTGACCTCAACTGAGGAGGTAATAGGGTGATGGAAGGAACACTTTGAGGAACTCCTAAATCCAGCTTACACTTCTTCTGTGGTAGAGGCATAGCTGGAGGATAATGGGGGGTTGTTGTCGCTGAGGTAGTTATACAACTCCACAGTGGCAAAGCCCCAGGGATGGATGAGAGGCATCCAGAAATGCTGAAAGCTCTGGGTGTGGAGGGGCTGTCTTGGTTGACAAGCCTGTTCAACATTGCATGGAGGTCTGGGACGGTGCCTAGGGAGTGGCAGACTGGGGTAGTGGTTCCCCTCTTCAAAAAGGGGGACCAGAGGGTGTGTGCCAATTACAGGGTTATACGGGGATCAGACTTTCACCCTTGCAAGGATGGAGGGAGCCTGGGAGTATGCCCAACCAGTTTACAGTACATGTGTTTTGTGGATCTGGAGAAGGCGTGTAACCAGGTCCCCTGGAATATGGGGTGAGGGGGTCAATTGTCAGGCCCATCCAATCTCTGAATGACCAAAGCAAGAGTTGTGTCCGGGTTCTCGGCAGTAAGTGAGACTTGTTTCAGGTGAGGGTTGGCCTCCACCAGGTTTGCAGCATTTATGGACAGGATATCAAAGTTAAGTCGGGGTTGGCAGGGGTTGCAGCACGGTGGGCTGGGGATCTCATCCCTGCTTTTTGCAGATGATGTGGTCCTGATTGCATCATTGGCCTGTGACCTTCAACACTCACTTTATCGGTTCGCAGCCAAGTGTGAAGCGGCTGGAATGAGGATCGGCACCTCTAAATCTGAGGCCATGGTTCCCAGCAGGAAACTGATGGAGTGCCTTCGTCAGGTAGGGAATGAGTCCTTACCCCAAGTGAAGAAGTTTATAACCTTGGTGTCTTGTACGCGAGTGAGGGGACAATAGAGCAAGAGATTTGTCGGAGAATCGGCGCAGCGGGTGCGGTATTACATTCAATTTATCGCACCGAAAAGAGGGCGGAACCAGAAGGCAAAGCTCTCGATCTACCGGCCATTGTTCATTCCTACCCTCACTTAAGGTCATGAAGGCTGGGTCATGACAGAAAGAACAAAATGGGTTTTCTCAGGGGGGGGGGGGCTGGCGTCTCCCTTATAGATAGAGTGAGAAGCTCAGTCATCAGTGAGGAGCTCGGAGTAAAGCCACTGCTCCTTTGCATCGAAAGGAGCCAGTTGAGGTGGTTCGGACATCTGGTAAGGATGCCTCCTGGGCGCCTCCCTAGGGAGGTGTTCCAGGCACGTCCAGCTGGGAGGAGGCCTCGGGGAAGACCCAGGACTAGGTAGAGGGTTATATCTCCAACCTGGCCTGGGAACACCTCAAGATCCCCCAGTCGGAGCTGGTTAATGAGGCTTGGAAAGGGAAGTTTGAGTTCCCCTTCTGGAGCTGCTCCCCCCGCAACCCGATACTGTATAAGGACGAAGATGGATGGATGGATGTTGGTGTTTTTAATTTCTAATATGACCTATGTTTTTTTCACATGACAAGGAACGATAGTGGCTGTGTCAATTATGACTTTTTCCAATAAGTCCGTTGAGTTATATTACAACATAAATTATTTGTAACTGCCCTTTTAGAAAAATACTTTCTAATCTGACACTTTTCTTGGCAGGGCGACATAATTTGTCTCTCTATATGGCCTATTTTATTTTTCAATATGCATAAATACATTCCTTTTACATTCCGCTTACATGTATTCAAATGCATTTGCAATACTGTCTACACATAACTTCATTCATGTTTTTTTACAGTTTTGAATTTTGATTGATTTTAGATTCAGATTATATTCTTTTTATTTCTATTTTCCATCACTGTTCATGTTAATGTGGCACACACGATAAATAAACACCTTGAACCTTGTCACTGGATGTAAACATATGTTGCTTCGCCGAAACGCCATATGCTTCTGACGTTTTCCTTTGGGGAATCGCGTCCTCTTTCATGTAATTTGAAAAGCTGGAGGTTGGGTCAAAACCTTGTGGAAAGGACATCAGGGAGGATGGATGAGTAGGACTCAGGAGACTGCTGTTAATACCCTCTTTGTACCATTACAAGATCTTTAAGTAACCTTAACCAAATTGATGTGCCTCAACGCAGCCAAAGCAGAGCGGTGAAGTCACACTCACATCAGATGGTATTTAAGTGTTATTTTGGAGGGTAATTTCAGGTATTTGGCGTGAAGTTCACAGGCCTTGTTGGAAAAAGTGAGATGTTTAACCATCGATATGACTTTATTTGGTCACACGTAAAATATTCCCTGATCTTTTCTTTAGCTCTAATCATTTTCTCTTCTTTTATTTTATATCACAGCCAAATAGAAGAACCCGTTTAAATCAAAACACCACGGACAAAAAAAATTGTGTATGTAAAGTATGAAAATAGTGAGTTCAAAAAGTATGAGCTAATGCTCCAGCCGGCTGAGAAAAAAAACTGTTAACAGACAGAGGCGATGAGAACTTGATTATCTCTTTTATTATTAGCTCTTTGTTCCTTTTAACCTCAATTAATCTGCACTGCTTTGTGTCTACTGCACTGGGCGCTGTTCAGCTCCCAGCTTAATATCAAAAGTATCAAAAGAGGCATGCTTTCCAAATACATTAAAAGTGATACAGATCAAATATATCATACGCAGGTCTTTGACTCAGTGATTCAGACCACTTTGACTGATTGTATTTGATTGGTTTGTTAGTTAGTTGGCTGAGTAGCTTCTATTGCTGAGAAAAGAGGCACATCAGTCCAAGGCAATGTCGGCAACGCCGGCGCAGTAAATCAGACACGCCGGCTTAAAGACAGCGCCGTGGTCCAGGAGGACCAGGATTAAAGAATTGCACATATGCCATTAGAAATAAAAAAAATAATTTCTCACTCAGAGGGAATCTTAACAAGTATTAGGTGAAATGACAACCTTTTTAAGACCATTTTGAGAAGACAAAATTGTGACTGATAGGGGCGCAACTCGTAGCATCTCTTCTTGTGTTTTCTTTTTTCGTGTGGCATACTGCTTAGGGCTGCACAATTAATCGTAATTTCATCAAAATTGCAATATGGACTAGTGCAATATCCAAATCGCAGGGGGTGCATGTTTTTTAAAGGGTAAATACTGTACGTGTCAAATCATTCTGAATGAAGTGTTGTGGTGCTGCAGAGACGTCCCAGCCTACAAATCCTATCCCACAGACTAAAGAAAAAATCTTTGTTTGTTACAGATCTTCGCGAAAATCACATAATGATTGACGACTGGGTAGCTCACCAGGTAGAGCGTGCGCCCATATTCCGAGGCTTGGTCCTCGGCGCGGGGGCCGTGGGTTCTGTTCCGAGCTGCACCCCTTTGCTGCATGTCGTTCCCCCTCTCTTACCCTTTTCAAGTCTGTCCTGTCAAAATAAAGGTCTAAAAATGCCCCCCCCCCCCCCCCAAATTGTTTTAAAAAAAAGAAATCACACAATCATTTTTTTTTTCAGAAATGGTCATTCCCTCCAATATTGTGAATCATATCACAATCGCAAAATTGATTAATTAATCAAATTTGATTAATTAATTAATCAATTTGATTAATTAATCACATTAATTGGAATTAGATATTTTCCTTGTAACGTGGAGCCCTAATCTTGCTGCTGTTTCATATGTTAATTTTTTTGTGTTGTTTTTTTGGGGGGTGAAGAGACACGAAACATGGGAAGACACCCACACAGTGAAAACTATCAAATCAATCAAATCAAAAATGTCAACGTCAGGTGTCAAAGGCCAAGAAGAAGAGGTGAGTTTTAAGAAAAGATTTTAAAAGAAACAGTGGAGAGGCCTGTCTAATGGGCAGAGGCAGAGCCTTCCACAGTCACATGACCACAAGGGAATGTAGTTATATCAGTTGGAGGTGTACGGATACCAGTATCGATACAGTCTAAAGTGCTGTATCAACAAGTACTGGAGTTTATGCACCGATATGATAACATGTAATTTAGCCCAGAAAAAAATGATCTGCCGAACAAATGACTATTTATTGCAAAAAAGAAACTAACTCATATCTTTAAAGGTTTGTTTGGATGCCGATGACATCCTTCTTTGTAACACAGGATGCACTTCTCTATTGGCTTAACTCAGCTTCGTGGTTAGTATCTCCAAATTACAATCGCACCACCTGCAATTTAACTAAGAGAGTATTACAGAGACAAGACCTGAGGTCAAAAGGTAAAAATACCTCAAAGTGCAAGATTCAATTTACATGTGTAATCTTCTTTTGTCCAATTAATGATCACCCTATATTTGGCCGAATACAGAGATAGGCTTGCAGAGAGCCCAGCAGTCCGACAGCAGGCACGTTGGTCCACAGAGTTGACATTAACAAGCTACAGCTAAGATGTGTTGGAAGCAATATCGGGTCGCGGGGGGAGCAGCTCCAGCAGGGGACCCCAAACTTCCCTTTCCCGAGCCACATCAACCAGCTCCGACTGGGGGATCCCGAGGCGTTCCCAGGCCAGGTTGGAGATATAACCCCTCCACCTGGTCCTGGGTCTTCCCCGAGGCCTCCTCCCAGCTGGACGTGCCTGGAACACCTCCCTAGGGAGGCGCCCAGGAGGCATCCTTACCAGATGCCCCAACCACCTCAATATAGATAGATAGATAGATAGATAGAAAGATAGAAAGATAGATAGATAGATAGATAGATGATAGATAGATAGATAGATAGATAGATAGATAGATAGATAGATAGATAGATAGATAGACAGATAAATAGCTAGCTAGATAGATAGATATATAGATAGATAGATAGATAGAAAGATGGGTAGATGGATAGATGGATAGATGGATAGATAGATGGGTAGATAGATAGATAGATAGATAGATAGATAGATAGATAGATAGATAGATAGATAGATAGATAGATTGGTGTAGATATAGACATAGACATGATATAATTTATAGGATGCCAAGGACAATTTAATATTGTGTCTGTACATTACATATATTTAAGGGCTGTTTTCTCAAAATGAGTTTTTACTCTGAGTCTGAAATCTCCATTTCAGTAAATCCTACACACACCAAACCTTCCAGTTTTATTCCAATCTACTGTATATTCTGAAGGTGTTCACAAATGAGTTTGTTCATTTATCATTTATAGCCAGATCCTTATGACATTTTTTTCCCCAAAACATGGTAACTAATGATACTTTTTTTTAAGCCTTTTGACTGAATTTTCGGATTTATGGAGTGATAGTATCCAAAATCCCCTCTGAAAAACCTTTCATCTTAATATGTCAACAAATCAAACACAAACGTTGACAATGGCTCATATTCAGATTTCTGTTTTGGAAATATATGCATGTTTAATTAGAAAGTGCATCATTTGCAATGTACACATACATTTTCAGAAAACCCCACAAGAGTTGTCTTAAGGTCAGTAATCAACTTGGGAAGTTTCTTTGTGATATGACAAAGTTTTACCATAATTATCTGTAGTGCCTTTCCTTAATTTTGAGGTTTTTAACTTATCAAAAGAAATCTTGTGTTGGCAACCCATGCATGACAACTCAGAGTCTAGCAACAGGACCCACAAATGTAGTGTGTAGTACGCACAAATCCCTTTTCTCAAACGGGCCCCAGGATGTTTGGTCAACCAGGAACCAGATCGAGAATGGGACCGGCCATTGTCCCCCAACCCCACGCACATATACAATTCCATTCACGTAATTAATTTAAAACTGACAAGGCACAACACAGCTGGAGGATTTTTATTTTAAATTTCTTTTGAATTAGCAATAAACTGAAAAGTTTTGGCAAACTGATTTTTGCATGCTGCATCAACAAAATAAATGTGCATCAGTGGTTACTTGAAAGTCCAATAAATGTAAATCATGACTCCACATCAGTCCGTTGCTTCATCCACATTTTAAGTGCAACAGCTACTGTGTGCAACCAGATCATGGTCAAACAACGTGAGAAGTACTCTGTGTGTACTGGTAGGTAGTTCAAAGATCCTAAGTGACTACAAGAGAAAACACGTGCCCTGCTGCTGCCTGATGATCATGATTAAACTGTCAGCCCCCAACTGAATTACTGGAATAATGCTGCCCTCCACTCATAAATTATGGTCAAAGTCTGCTATGAACATGTATGTAAATTATGCAAACTGCTCTGGGGATAGAGAACAGATAGGAACTACGCTCTTTTCTTGATTCAACATGATGTTGCAATGATGGAAGTTATATCTTCCATATATACCTCTTGTATTTTAGTATTATTATATGTTATACTGCGTAGTATATTGCTATGCCGTTCTTGGTGTGCACATCAAATACATTTATTGTTTAATTTTGTTATTGACAACATTTGAACTTAAAACATTTATTTTTAATGTGTCAAAGGCAAGGACACAGAACTATAATTGTGGATCCAAGACTGCTGCTTTGTATTTGTAGCTGTGCAAAAATATGAGTAAATAAAATATCCCCAAAGTAAACTATGAGGAAATTGTAACTTTCAATTTGTTGGCACTTTTTAACTTTTCTTGGCTGAACAATCATAATTGTTAAAAAACATAATTCATCTGTAGGAATGCACTGAAGACATGTTTTGTCAAATCTAATATTTTTTACAAACTTTTTGCTTGTTTGAACACCGTGGGTGCATGCAATTGGATGATAATGGGACACAGTGAGTCCAACCAGCCACAGAGTGTGTATCTTGGTTCTAAGATACATTATTGTTTGCTTGCTGGATTTATTTGCAGTTAGAAATCACATGCACATACACATAGCAATAACCCGTTGCCTTGGCCCTCTGATCAGTTCTCCAGGAAACTAGCAGATGGCTGCAAAATACATTTTTGTGGTTATTTGCTCAGACAGAATTGAGCAAGTACAGGGTGAAAGTGTGATAAAGTGAAGATTTGCGTGACCAAGCTTCAAAGTGATTGGATGTGCTGATGATATATGTGAAATTTAGAAAGGAGATGGTCAGTCCTTATGGGTTAATATCAGGTTTCCGCAAAGTAGGGCTATATATATGTATATATATATATATAGATCAGCTGGTAATCTGTCTTTAATGGAGTGGTATGATTTGTAAGTGACCCCAGTTTGGGGTCACTTACAAATCATACCACTCCATTATAGACAGATTACCAGCTGATCTGAATGGATGGCATACATTGCCCATTATCAGCAACTATTCATCCAATGTTCCAAAAGCTCATTCTGTTCACTAATCTGATATCGTTTTAAAAATCTAACTGAGAAAACATTGGAGAAACATGGATAACCCTTTTGCAATTATGTAAGCACATAATGTAATCTGAACCGCTGCCCTGCTTAAAAAAACAATGGAACTGGTATTCTGTCTATAATGGAAATTTATATATATATATATATATATAAACACACACATATATTTGGGGTGTGCATCTCGTGACACGCGGTACATGATCTCCGGTCTCCTGGGTGACAGTCCTGGGTTTGACCCATCTACCACCCACATTCACACGCTATCACAAGGGAATGTAAGTCAATGGAGGCCAAACGCTGTTGATAAACACGTCAAAAAGCGAGTGTGCGTCTTCATACACACGCCATTTTATGAGATCAGTCTGGATAAAAACATAAAAAAATAACTCCAAGTATATTCACATACAGTAGGACATTTGAGTATTGCTGTGCTCAGCAAGTGTTCCTAATTGAACATAAATGCCTGTTTCACTCCTGTGCTCACACACATGACACACAAACCCACCCCTAAGCACAGACAAGCACTGCTTCCATTCATTTCTCGGCTTTTCTCAAACTGTAAACCTAAACAGCCGTCAGTCTCTATCATTGTGAAAGTGAGAGCTGCTCTGAATGTCGGCGAGGCCTCGACCCTTTTGTTTACATTTGGATCACGCATTGTCGCTCCAAAGAAATGCGACTGTTTATGTTAAATGGAACTGCACGTTATAAACAGATGTGGAAGAAAGAGCAATCATGATTAGTGCCAAGCCAGCCATTAACGTGATTGCAATTTAAATCATGCCCAGACTCATTCTAGTTTGTTTTTAGCTCTCTTAAAGGCAAATCTTCTCAATCATGCAGCTCAATTATACACTGATTGTTAGTTGGGTTCTTATATCCTCATCATGCGTGGTTTATGATGTATGATCTAGGACCTAGACCTGATTGTATTGTACTGGCATGCTAGCATTGGTTGTGAGTGCTTAGAGAGAGAGAGAGAGAGAAAAGAGAGTTGTATTTAGATAAACCAGCATCAACCACACCATCACAGCAGCAGGTTTGCTTGTTTTAATTGTCCAATTAGAACTGTGGAGAATGAGGTATTGCGGATTCATATTGCAACATGAGGCCCATTCACATGCAGGAGACACTTTTCAATCGCAAGCAAACAAACAAACAAACAGATATTAAACAACAGTTTAAGACAGCACATTACAACATGAAACAATTACAGACACACATTTTTGTCTCTCATCAGTGATTGCCACGCCTTCATGAGATTACTATTAATCTGATAGGATAATGGGGTGGGTGGGGGGGGGCAGTGCTGATTTGGAGTTAGGATTTCTTGTAAAACCAGCTCCTTTTGCACAATAAAGCCTTTGTGTGTTTTTCTTCTCGGCTTTACAACAGGAAATGCACACTCTGTGTTGTTTTCTGGTTTTGGTAGGCGGTGGGGGGGGCCACAGGCCACACTTTAAATGTGACGCACAATGCACAACTTCATTATTATAAAAAATAACAGCGTATTTTGCATCAATGAAAAAAGTCAAAATACTGAATTCAGTCCTTTGCATCACATTACATTCAGGTCCATGGACAGGATGTAAATACTGAGACCATGAGTCTAAGTCCCGCCAATGCATCCAGCCCCTATCATGTTTTAATCACAATATTTTGAAAGTTTCATATTCTATTTCTTCAAATAACAGCTGAATAAAAATGTCCGTTGAATTTTATTTTCATTTCCAAATATGAAGGTCTAAACCAATCCATCCCCACACTGCCAGGATTCAAATTCAAAACACAGAATCAGTGTATGACATTAAAATCAAGGCCATAACCAAGGATTTGAAAACACTGAGGTCTTGAGTCTAAGTTCCTCCAATGCCCCCATCTCTCTAATTATTTAGATTTTGTTTTAATATGATCCATTTATTCAAATAACAGTTCAATTAAAATGGATTTTTATTTACGTGAAAGTCTAAATCAAAGCCATCCCCACACACATTTTGTTGGCCTTAAGGTTAAGTAATTCAATTTAAGTGTGCAAAATACTTCCATGAGCCCATACATTACTCCAAAGGTCAAAAGCTGCTTTTGCACCGCAGCGCGGCAACCACCCTGACAACGGCCTACATGCAAAAGGAAAGTTCTTGAAAGTGGCCTCCATGGTCCGCTATGGTCCAAGGCTACCACCGTTGACATGTGACAAGATCTGGATGGCGTCAAAAACTGATTGTGTTCACTGCTACATTACAGTGCTTAAAGTTTCCTTTACCAAATAACTGCAATTCTTTATCAATTCAAAATAAAATCTTTCCTAAACCAATTTACCTCCTTGCATAGATCATTCTAGAACATTGTCACATACTGTACACAACACTAGTTGGAAATAGCAGATGAAACGAATTGATCTCGGGCTCATTGTTCAGAGGCATCGACGATGAAAGCCTCCACTCTGATCAGACTGCCTTTGTTTCTCAAGAAGCATGTTAATTATGAAACTTTCCCACCGCTAATTGAATGGCAATTTTCCAGTGATCTCAGGCAAGTAAGCTATACAGCTCCTTCTCAGTTTGTCCCTGTCTCGCTAATTCAGTTCATCCTTTGCTGACGCTGTTTCGTGCTCATCTTTGAAATATAGTCAATGTTGACAATTTTCCCTCATCGCTTTCTGTTGGGTCAAAATCAAAGTCAGATAAACCACAAAATCAACTGATTAGAGTCTGCATCAAACCTGTCACCTATAGCCATCCTAGATCCAATCAGCGTTCATCTTGCACTCGTTCCCACTGGCATTCCGTATCTGCATATATTCATTTACTTACTCCCTCATTCTTTATTTTCTCTGAATAATCTACTTCATTCTCTCCTTTCTCTTCTAACAACCACTGCATTATCTGCTAATAACCTGAAATTTGTTTGCCACTGTGGTGATGCCCATCCTATTACCCCTCCAACCTTACTTGGTTTATAACACCTCCTATTGAGTCTGATCATAAGCCAATTGAATCCAAGTCAAATATTTGTATTTCCCCCTCGTCTGTTTGATTTAACTGCCGATTCTGTCGATCCCGCCTTTGCTGCTGCCTTCCTGAACCCTGCCACAGCTCACTGCCCCGCAATCTAGTTTTCAGATTTACTGTGTAACAGCTCCTAATGACAAAGAGAGTCCCTGGATCCCCAAGTGGTGCTTTTAATGCCAATGCATTCAAGGTTATTCAGGGATATCAAGCAGGGATTTGCCGGAACAATGGACTTTATTGCATGAGTCTAAAACAATGTGCATTCTATGTCAAAATACCAAGTGAGGAGTTTTGGGTGCTGAGTGAAACATGGAACGTGTGACAGAAATTGCAATGTACATGTAGAGAAATGTACTCAAAGTAATGCACTTAAAAGTTAGGAAGGATTTCATTTATTATGCCATAGTTTTTTGCATGAGTCAGTATTTCAACATACAAGCAAATCGGAACAGCAGATACTGTATGTACTGTTGTGTGAATGACAAAATCCTTGCACACAGCAATACTGTACTCTTACTCTTTTTTTTCAACTGCTGCTCAAGAAAGCAGCAACAGAATCCCACCACTATTTATCAGGCCGAAATGAGTGTGCCTGGGTATTGAATGGTCCTCATATGTTTCCTTTACGAGTGCTGAGGCAGTGGTGTTACCCCCTGGCCAGCTGTAACACTACTCGTGCTCTCTGAACTGAAAGAGAAGGAGTGGGGTTATGGCCGTTAAAGCCTGCTAGTACCGGGTGCAACCTGATTCTATGGCCTGTTGGAGTGGCTGTAGCCGTGGTCAAAGACCCTCCAGAGAATAACTTGTCTACAAACATACACACTAACACACACAAGCACACATTTCGCACATAGAGGCTGACTCATACTGTATGTAGAGCAACATGTTCTTTTCTTTAGATCTGATGTATCACCATCCCCATCTCACTTTTGCAATCCAGCATATTTCCTTTCTCATCTGCATCTGCTTTTTGTTTGACGCTTGCATTTTTTACTTTGTTGCTTTCTCACATTGTGCCCATACATTTAGTTTACTAATCTTTTTGTGCTGCGACTTATCACTCCACCTTAGAAACAGTCTGACACAGGTGATGCTGCCAGCCCTCCCCATTGCTGGGGCCTTTAAGGGGGGCGCACAGCAGGCGTCCCCACGGCCGGACATCAGTGTTGCAGAAGAACAACCTCACCTCCACTACTGCTTTATACAGATAGTGTCTATAGGGTGCTGAGTGATCATTTAGGGGGCTGCTGTGAATAAGCGCTGATGCACTCTGTGGCATTATCCCATCCACAACCCTCCGGCTGAAGCTAAGACGTCCATCCCTAGACTGCTTTGCACACAGCAGTAGAGATGGTTTGAATGCTAAGATATCTCCCTTGGCAACTTTGGCAACCCGTCTCACATAAGACATGTGCGGAAGTGACCGGTTCCACTGGGGATGTGACTGAAGACAGTGACACAATTGTGGCTGTGTGGCACGCACTGTAGGCTTTCCTTTGTTCTTTCTGGGAGATAAAGGCAGTGTGTCCCAGACAGGGTCAAATATTTTTGTTTAGCTTGACACCTTTTCACTTCTATGGACCCAAAATATCCTTCTGTCACGTTTTAGGGTACCAAGAAACAAACGTATTCCTTGTTTCGCCATCAAGGGGTTAGTCTTCATATGCAATTGACCACCATTCAGCTATTTCCGCTCACCCAACACGTTCTTAAAGTGTGTGGACATGGCACTGGAACCATTGAAACACCAGGGGATCAGGTTGACAAAAACTCACTGGAGATTGTGAGCGTAAAGACACTACTTAAAGTGTCTCTCTCCTTCTCAGATGTAGACATGTTTAATGACCATGGTGGCATACATAAACAGGCATGATCTGATCCATCTCACTTAATTCAGGGACAACTTCCTCAGAGTGTTATGTCCTGCCCTAACAGCTTTCCGTTTGTATTTCCATTTCCAACTATTCTTCCAAGGCAGTTATGCTATGGTTTACAGAAAATGCAAGCAGTCCCACCGTTGCCAAACCCTCTTGAGGAAAACAATATCACAGGGAACAGGTGCGAGAGCATAAAGAAGGAAAACTACATCACTAATGCCCTGTGCATGCCATATCATGCTACATTGAACGCACAGCTGTACTGTGCTTCTTCTATTATGCTATCCACTAAAATAACTTTCTGTTATGAGAGGCCGACTGCAACACCCATAGCCAGGTTTATGCATAGCATTCTCAAGAGACATGGGGAAGTACGGGCCTTGACCAAGAAGGTGGTATTACTGTTATTAGTGCTTCATTGGCTCTGCAGAGATCTACAATTTCAGTTGTTTGCCCACCAAGGTCATAAGGTAGCCGACATCCATCACTATGGCAGCACAGTAATTGTCGATAAGGTCTATAGTCACACCCATTACAACATATAGCACACCCTGGCCAAATAGATGGGTCACTATGAACCATAAAATACAGCAGCTGTGGCCAACTATGTACCACAACATGCATGCTTTCATTCTGACTGAACCCCTTAGTAGTGGATCTCACATGAATTCTTCCCCTCTACTTAAGGGAATCCCAATCAGTGGGTGAATCTTAGGTTGGAAGGAAAACCTGCAGATGGTTGGCTCGATATGGCACATGTTTGGTCACTATTGCTATATATTACACTTCACAATGACCCATCCATGGCCCATAGACTGTGCCTTGGGTGTGCTTTGTCACTGACACAGCAGGAGGTTCAGGTTATCAAGTTTCAGTCCTCATTTTTAGTTATGTGGGGCTCACATGTAGGAGCGTATCGTGCTGGCTTAGTGTGCATTATTCAAATTTTCAATGTGTGAATCTGCAAGCTTGAGAGTTAAAACCCATAAAGCCCTGTTAGAGGTGCCTGTGTTCATTCAAGTAGAATTATAATACCTACTCATTGTTACTTAGCAAACCAGTACAATGTCTGGAATGAGAATCCTCTACTTAAGCATTATTGTACAGGCCATAGAGGTAAACCTGACTGGGAACTATCAGTATATGCTCCCATACAAGTAACAGCTCAAGAGTAAATTCAGCAGATGGAAAGAACTACCATCATCTTGGTCAGCTTCAGGCTATCCTAATGCTATCCTTTGTTTTCAAAAATAAACCTTCAAAAAATACAATTGCTACTTTTTCTCACTGCTATAGGATTTGAAGTGAAACCCGCATTAGCATAGCCTCCCAGCAGGTCTCTCAAGCTCTCCGTTGAGAAATATTCATCTATGACATTATTCGCACCACCCTAACCACACACTCACCAGGCTTATCTTTTCTATTTTGATTTGGTTGTTGCCGTTAAACGTCCACACATGGTCTTGTGACTCTTCCCATCCCCTTTTTCTCAGCAACCTCTTTCATTTTAATCCCTCACATTCTAAATACATGGAGCAGGTACTTATCATCCATCAGGGTACACAGGTCAGCACAATTACACCATTAACATGTCACCCTGGCGGCCTTGGAGTTAGCCTCTGCCAATAGCAAGTTGGCACCTGGGCACTAATGAGTTGCTAGGTAATTAGAGATTGGCTGTACTACACTCACAGAAAAACATACAGTAAACACACATACACACATCTCTGCAAATACCTCACATCTTTGGGTGTGGGTCTGTGTCTCTCTCTTTTACTCGTTCCCTCAGCTGGAATAGGTGGGCTAGCCATATGTCACAGCAGTCGGGCTGTGTTAGTGCAGTGGGCGATATGCTTTAATGAACCTGGTTGTGAGGAGGAAAGAAGAGGAGGCGTGCGCCTGACATTTGTTTTAAATGGTAATTAATGTTGAAGTTTCTGGAGGTGGGAGGGTCAACAGCGTTGGGGGACATGTGAGCATGTTGGTTAACTACAATTGTGTATGTGGCCCTTAGTAGTTTGGCTTATTTGAAAGAAATGCACTTCAATGTGATTCTTGCTTTTCTGAGTTTGTAACTTCATGGTTAAATGCATGTACTGGAAGTCGCTTTCGATGAAAATGTCAGCCAAATGAAATTTAATGTAATGTGACTGACTGCATTAGTGAATGTGGGAAACTAAAGATTTGAACTAGGATTATGTTTAACAATTGAAGCATTAGGACAAGAAATCAGGGTGTGTTTCTGTCAAGTTTATTGTATTGCATTTTTCATCTGGGACTTGGGAACTTGTGCAGAGACATTGCAACTACTCTTGCAAGTACTGGGTGTTTCACTAAAGTACAAACCTGCTTCTAGGTCTTATCTTTTCACGGGAAAATTGCCGCCCTCATAACAGCTTGACTGTGATATCACACGCAGTTCCTGGCCCTGGTGTGTCATTAGAGGTGGAAAAAAAAGGAGCTCTGCTGCTTACCATTACTGTATGTGTCACATTCTCTATACTTGTCACTTCACTATTTATCACGCTCAGTCCCAGTTTTTTCGAACTGTAAAATATGTAATGATACAGTGTAAAATGAATTTGAAACGGCTGTCACTGGCATTCCCAGTGGCACTGAGAATCAAATGGATGCAAAGGACACAGCAGTGGAAAATGTGCAAATATCATCAAAACAGTGTTCCCCACTGGTGGTTAACGACGAAAGCCCAGGCAGCCCTTCTATGTAGAAGGAGCTTCTGTGATACTGTCACACTACACTGAGTTGGATTCATCACTGGAGATCACTCACTATCAAACCTAGTAAGAATCAAATGATTTGTATGAACAGTTGAAATATGGGACGTTGTGTTCCCAGTGGTGAGGGAAGCAAAAGTTGGTGGAGCGTGGGATAACTGAAATCCAAAGAGATGCAAATCAAATAGAGTAGAAACGTAAGCACTTTTTGGCAAATCTGTTTAAAAGCTCTGACACAGCTTACACGCGGGAAGCTATGTTTTTTAAGTATAAATGCATATGATTTAAAATAATGAAATAATACAATTACAGTGAAATGCCACAGGGAAAAATTGTCTTTCTAAGAAAGCCTAAGCAACAGTGGTAAAAATCCTTTACTTAAAGCTGCATTCATATTCAATGTATTCAATATTTGTATATTTACAAAGGACAAGGGAAACTACAGGTAATGTGAATGGGGGTCCCACATGCTGACAAAACCAGAATAATTACTATTACAATTAATTAATAATAACAATTTAGGGTCTTTCAGGTCATTTTTAAGAAAAAATATACATATTATTTTAATTCAGACTCACCTCTCTCCTCAATGTTGAAAATGTTTTAAAACTCAATATGTACTACATGCCCAACAAAAAGCACAAAACAAAGATTGCGACGGACTAAGCTATTTCCTGAGCTGATCAATAGTAAAGTCAAAAGGAGAGTGATTATTGGACACGCATTCAACAGTGGACGCAAACAGGACTCCAGATGAATGCTAATACTCATGTGTCTGCTCCATGTGTAAATAAACCACTGTTTGCTTATACATTCACCATATCAATGTATTTATGAGGTGACCATGTCAGCGTTGTGTTTACATATTGTTGCATTCCCCCGAGTGGACAGAGAATTTCAATGAATAAAAGGTTGAAGCATAAGCAGCGATACCAGTGTAAGAATGGTTAGAAGCATAATATAATACTTGGATTTTATTGGAAAGTGAAAGTACTCATAAAGCAAATGGCCCCTTTAAGGGCTGTATTATTATTTTGTATGGATGATCGATGTGAGGCTCATTTAAAAAGTAAGTGGTGGATGTAGTTGTCAAACAATTGCATTGTGTAGGAAATATTCCCATAATAAGCAGCATATGCAGGTAATTGTGTCAGGGAATGACATGTATCAATTTGTTTTTTTCTTTCTTTGATCTTAGATGTTCATAAAAGAACACCAACAGTCTTTATTTCTGTCATTCTTTTTGAGATGTTTTATAAAAGAACATCAAGTCTTTCTTTCTTTCTTTCAAATATCTGTCACTGCCTCCCCCTATCATGGATATCACCTCATAACTCACTCAAGAGCAGCCCGATCCATCACGCTGTATTTGGGTAAATACATTTGTGAGTCATCTTTGTTGAAATCTGAGGCTCATCCCCTGTGTAAATACCTCCTCCCTTGTAGACGGGGAGATTAATCTGACCAGCTCTCTCCAGTCATATGAGAAGGGAACCTAAGCTGCTGTGAATCACAGTTATTTAAGAACACGGGGCAGAGAAGCTGTTAATGCCACCCTTGCTCCCCATGTCAACCGATGAGATGGCTCATTGCTATGCACGCCGGCACAGAAACGAAACAACGTAAACTCTTACACACACATTGCGTGCGCCATTCGTGATGAAACACACAATCACACGCACCTACATAATCTCACACAGACGTACTGTACGTTTCCTCTGAAATTGTGACTGACAGAGCACACAAGTCAGCGCTGACATTCTCTATCCCTTCCCTTAGATGTGTGTGCACCTCATTCTCTGTAGTGGCTTAGTGTTTGTACGTAGGCTATGTGTGTGTGTGTGTGTCTGTGTGTTCATACCATTTCCTTTCTGAGATTATGCATATGTGTGTATTCATACATATGCATGTGCCCGCGTCTATCACTGCCTTTGTCTCGATGCCTGTCTACAGTTTCTCGCCCTACGGATTCACCAGCAGTATTAACATTAGCCTCTCCGAATGCTGTGGGGATGGGGCAGAGGGGAAATGAGGGATGGGATAAATGAGGAGGAAAGAGGTCAGCGTTTGCAGAGGAGGATGAGGGTGTGAATATTGTCATGCAGAGAGCATGTGGGAGTGGAACTTCGTAGCCGGAGATCAGAATAAAAAAAAAAAAAGGAGATGGGAAGCCAAGCGAGAGATTGTCAAGTAGGGAGAGGGAGCGAGGGAGTGGCAGGTCTTAGCAGGAGCATGGCTAAGTGGAGGGGGCATGTCTGGGTGTCACTCAGTTTGAGTTGAGTTTAACTAGTCAAACCCAGTGTACCATGTGGGTTTCACGCTTAGGTTACACTGTCAGAAGAAAAATCTTCCCTTTAAAGCCCTTTTCTATCTAAATTCTACATGTTTATGACTCTTACGGCATACATTACTGAAAATTAGTGCAGCAAATGGGTTGATGTAAGCCCAGTCATTCACTGCCCAGTAGCTTCAAATTATTTTAACCTATGTGTCAGGTTACAATGACAGCATTGCCAGATATGTTGATGATATCGTACTATTTTGCACCAACAATCTTTTTTGCGTTACTAACATGTGGTGTGGAAAAACTTGACCCTAAACAATAGGACATACAGTTTATAGTTTGCAAATATAGTATATTGCAATTATAGTTTGCATATAACAATGGCTGCATGGTGGCTCAGTGGTTAGCACCTCTGCCTCAAAGCAGGTTGGCACTGCAGAGTTGGATCCTGGTCTGGGCAGGGCCTGTCCATGTGGAGTTTATACGTTCTCCCCTTGTTTGCATGGGTTTCTTCCGGGAACTTTGGTTTTCTCCGACCATGAAGACATACATGCTAGGTAACTAGGACTACAGTTGAAAATGAGATGACGGGCTAACACTGGCGTATTAATCAATGTGCATTGTCCCATATTAAAACAAATAAATGTTAATGGAACAGATGAGATTTGTTTTTCTATTTGTCACATACCTGCGGCTTCATTGAATCCCCCCAAGTGACCAAAACGGTTCGTCCAGTTGGTAAGGTAAGGTTTTTCACAAATGTGACTTTAAACAGCTTACCGAGACCACCTCATCAAGGAGGTCTCGGTAAGCTTGATCGGTCCACTTTTGGTGTACACCCGGGTGTGATTGCTGCATTTACACCTGCCCAAACAAATGGCACCAGCAGGGCAAATGGACTCTAGCGCGATTCAGTCAAATGAGGCAGGTGTGAAAGCGCCTTTAGTCGAACCACGCTTTCTAAGGTCAGGAACAGACGTGTGTATGTCGGTTAGCATGGTACACAGTTGCTTACGGGCTCAGAGCAATCAGGAGCCCACGTGACTGGAAGATATTAATTGACGGGCACACACACACACACACACCCACACACACACACACACACACACACAAAAAGCAGATACGCACAGGTATTGTGCATCCACCTACATATTAAATCAGATAATGGTATACCTCTACAGTATATATATATATATATATATATATATATATATACACATACAAACATTTGAGTAGATATTTTAAAAGTTTAACCATTGTTTTTCAGTCACATCTTTCCTTCACTACATTAGTTAACACTTTATGTTAAGGTACACCTTTTTACTATTAAATAATTGGCTCATTATTAAGCTTTTATTAAAGCATTTTTCTGCATGACCATATTGTAAAACCGCTAGGCCATTAACTAAGAGTTTTCCGTCTATAGCCTCCTAATCATTGCCTATTGATAGTAAGTAAGGAAGTTGTTGTACATGAATTACAATTTTATTTATAACATGTTTTGATATGAAGCTTTTTCACATTAGATACTGGTGAGAAATCATGCTCTGTGGTCACAGTGTCCAGTTTGTGTAGATGTACTGTATTTGTGTCCAGAGAATACTACAGAAGGCCTCCTCATGTTCCAAACTTATGAAATCCTATAGGTAAATTGCAGTAGAATAAGGTGGATTTGTATGCCCAAAGTGGAAGATAGACAGGTGAAATAAAAAGACTTTGGGAAATGAAAGCTGCAATGTGGAAAGGACATATGGAATACGTATAAGGTTGTACACGGGAGAAGTATGAATTAGAAAGACAAAGCAAGAAGGTTTAGGTTGTGAATGAATGAATGACAAACAAACAAAGCAATGGATAGCACCATCATAAAAACGGCAAGAGGTGCTTCCACTCATTAGTGGATGCGAGAAAGCCAGCAGAATTGACAAACAGCAGGTGGCTGTAAAAAAAAAATCCAAGGATTTGAGAATTATACGGCTCAGAGTCTCAGATGGTCTGTTGAAGGCTCCAGACGATCTAGGAAAATTAAGTGGTTGACTGAATCACACGAACCATTGACTGTTGCTACTTGAAGGAGTCTTTGCCCCAGCTCGGCAGCCTCCCCCACCCCCACCCCCTATTTGTCCAATTTACTTGAGCACCAGAAATGTGCTTAAATGTGTAAATTCTACCTTAGTTACTGCAACATTTCTATTCTAGTCGTGTGCTTATTCTCAGTTTTTCTTTTTCCCTGAGGTTGCTGCTGTGACAACCTTATTTCCCCAGAGAAATCATTAAGGTTACTTTGATCCAGTTTAAAAGGTTAATAAAGTAAGTTAAATATTAGCAACACCTCACACATATGTAGCTGATATCTGTCACAAATTCCTTTGTAATTGTTAGTACTAGGCCTCCCTGGATGGCATTACCACCACTAGGTGAAGTCTGATTTAATTTGCAGATTCAGTCACTTATCCAGATTGTAGAAATAATTGGTCTGTAATCCCACAGCACAACTTTGAACCACAGTAGAGTGCAGCTGTCTTCTGAATTATATTAATTTTTACATGCATGTAAATGATCAGTCCTCTCTTCTAAATCAAGTTACTGTTAGACGTTTGACATTTTCTTTTGTATGTATTGCCCGAAATAGGCAGATGTCAAAAACAGAATTATATGTGTTAATACCTATTGCAGGTAAGACTGAAGTCCTTCATAATGACAGATTTAACTCAAGGCAGCCTATTTATTTCATTCAGGGGTTTGTTCCAGATTAGAAAGGTAAAATAGATGTGGGAGCCTCTCTATGTGATCCTGAGAGATGGAATTAAAGTGTATTTTCTTTGTGGGAATCCAAGGACAGTGCCTTCATTGACAGCTGGGGACAGAGCACCAAGTCTGGTTATTGTCCCTGTGAAAACATGCTCTGACTTCCCTGACAAGGTTTCTCATCACTTGTCTTAACAGGTTTGTTTTTTGGGAAATTTGTTCAGAATACTTTACTAACACAAGCCTCTGACATCCAAAGCACCAGCGTTTCAAATCAGAGAGTGGAACCAGCAATTACATACCAGTGGCCCATTAGTGAATTATTTCACTTGGTTAAAAGTACATATGTAGCCTCTCATTGCTTTATAACTGAAAATACTTGTCATCCACTTTGTTGTTCCAATTCTTGTTCCTTGTAGAAAACATGGGGGAAAGACATTTCTGTTCTATTTCATCCTCGTTCCCTGTTCTATTTCCTCTCTCTGTTTGTCAGACGACAAATGAGACAAGCTAGCGCTCCCCGCGGCCCTCGCTAAACGGCGGCAGCTCCGAAGCACCGGAGTCCTTCAGTTAGCGGATGTAGCAAACCCAATTCAGCCAGCTAAGAGCAAACCCCAGTGCAGGGGGCAAAAGAATGCCACTTAGCAGCTGACATTGGTGCTGGTCTAGTCTCACTTTGCCACTCCCTCCTCCAAAGCGCTGGGAAAGAGGGTCTGGCTACTCCACATAGCATTCAGGGATGGTAGGAAAACGTGCTTTGGTTTATTGGCATTTTTTAAAGATAATTTTTTGGGCTTTTCCACCTTTAATTTTCTAACAGGACGATTAGTTGGATTCAAACGCTGGACCTCTGCATTGAGGCATAAACCTCGAAACACATGTACGCCTGCTCTAACACTGAAGCAACATGGCCACGTTAAATAGCATTTCTTGAAACCAATCACATTTGTCTTGGGCGGTGCTAAACTCAGAGCCGCTGCAAAATAGTCACGCAAGAGAAAACTCAGATTAGACAGACAGTCTAGCTAGCTGAGGACCAGGTAACCATAGTCCTCAGATTGGACAGATAGTCTAGCTAGCTGTCTGGATTTACCCTGCAGAGATCTGAGGACCAGGTAACCATAGTCCTCAGATTGGACAGATAGTCTAGCTAGCTGTCTGGATTCACCCTGCAGAGACCTGAGGACCAGGTAACCATAGTCCTCAGATTGGACAGATAGTCTAGCTAGCTGTCTGGATTTATCCTGCAGGGAACTGAGGATCAGTTAACCTTAGTCCTCATAAATCCACAGGAGATTAACATTCTGACACAAAGACAGTGGAAGGAAATTTTCCTGCAGCACCGCAGCTATACCCAAAGTCAAACGCAAAGGATATATAGACTAGTGTTAGATCTTTGCAAGTGAATCCCTGCTGCTGGGGGTTTGTGCTGGCTGGATTCCCCAGCGCAAATAAAACATGTTCATAAAGACAGGTGGATGGAAATGCACCTTTTGAGAGGTTAAGGATGAGAGGAACTCTTCTGCTGGAGATGGAATGCTTGCTTAAGATCGCCTACGTAAAAGGTAAAAGAGAAGAAAATGAATCAGGCAAAGATGGCCTCTTACAGTGAATAGGAAATATTAAAGGAATGTTGGACAAGATGACAAGTGCGTGCAAGAGCTGTGGCTTTGAGATGCAGAGAAAATGAGGGAGACAGCGGTGGTGTCAGATGGATTTACATAAGAAACACAGCAATCTAAGAACAGCCAGATCCCAGCTTTGGTAAAGGGGCTCAGCTCATGACATGACACAAGACCTGATTTCAATGCAAAGGGTCTTAAGCACTTCTAGACAAACGTGAGAACATCGGTGAACATGTAAGTCATACATATATCACCACTTCCATATATATTCTGTCCATGTCTGGAAAATGGTGGCAGCAGGCTTATTAAAATAGCTCAGATGTCCTTTTTCCCCTGCCGTGTTGTCCAGATCTACCCTAAGATATCCCGAGGTGTTCCTAGGGAGTTGGAATATTTCGTATAATTAACTTTGGTGGAATCAGCAGTGCACCTAAAATGAATCTGTGCACATTTCTTTGAAACTCCTTCAATGAACTTGTAGAAGTGTATGACTTAATGTAAGTCCAGTTCAACTTGCACGTGTGAAAAAGTTTGAATGATGAATCAATAAATAAGGAACATCACCCTGCCATGTCGTCCAGATCTTAGCCTCAGATTGCCAAGGTGTTCCTAGGGAGGGGGAATATTTAGTGGAATCAAATTCAGTGATATCAGCTGTGCAGGCACTTGGCGTACCAAATTAAATCTGTGCGTACGTCTCTGCATATGTGATGAACTTTGGCACGTGAATGTGTGGCGTTTGACTATAGCAAGCCATGTTGACATTGTTGACGTTGAAGGGATCTGAGAGGCGCACAGACCAAAAGTGGAAGATGCTGTCGCTTAATTACTCTGTTGCATGATTTTATTCACTTTTATTTAACTTCTTCTGTAGAAGAACCTGCTCATCAAAACAAGAAAGCAAATATAAGACTGGAATCTAATAATAATGTATTTTAGTATGACCTGTGTGAATTTATTGGCCCCCAAGGGACCCAACTAACAAGCTAATTGTCACAGTTAACAACTCACTAGCACTAGCTTTGTTTACGCACCAGCGGATAGCTTGCCAGCTACAGTAGTTTACCAACTAGCTGGGAATGGTCTCCTTTTCACCAAGCTCATAGAACCACATTTTCAGCAGTGTAAAGCATCCAATAAAGGCATTCTGATCAGACCCTAAACCATTGCATTATCCAACAATTTTTCAACACATTTTTATTGCTTTTTTTGTCACGTTTGAGATACTTTTCTATCACTTTTTGATGCTTTTTTCCACATTTTCTTCATTTTTGTAACACTACCATCAGTATACTGTACACATCACCAACACCAATATATTAACACTAGTTTTACACTATTTTTTTTTTTGAATTCATGGTCAAGAAACCTCATTTATATGGTATTATATCATTTTTTTGTCTTCTGTCAATTTATTTTGTCTTTTGTCACCCAGAATTTAATAAAGTAGCGAACTGATCCTTCGGTCAACTTGCAAGAAACGTTCTATGGAACCATTCAGGTAATATTTGGACAATTTGGATGAAAGAATCCCAAATTTCTGATGTAGAAACTTTTATAAACGGGGCAAATTTGACCCCATGACAACAGGAGGGTTAAACACTTCAGAAGTTATTCATTGTCAAAATGAATAGCAGTCAATGGGATGCTAACTGTGGGTGATGGCTTTGTAGCATTAAAATGGCTCCATAGGAGCTATGCTTAGAGAGGAGGGGTTTACCCCCTTGGATATGTCACACCTTCATGGGGCTTTGGGTCTGAAGCAGGGTACCCAAACCCAAATGACTCCTTTTTATTTCTTTGACAGAAGAAAACATGAAAGCAAAGAGAGAGGGGGAATGACATGCAGCAAAGGGCCGCAGGCCGGTTTCAAACCTGCAGCGCCGAGGAGTAAACCTTCATCATATGTGCGAGTGCTCTACCAACTGAGCTAACCCGGCCACCCAGTTGACTCCTTTTGACGTCAAGGACCAGGAGTTCTAGTCCGAGTTCCCTTTCACTGCTTTAGCTTCTTGCCCTATCTTGAAGTCTGAGCCTAACCACCCAGTGAAGTTTTTTTTGCCACTTGTATCAGTCACCTCATTCTCTTGGGCTTACAGTATGACCGTGCAAAAACATCGGATAGGTGCACTGCCAACTGGGCAGCTGGCAAAAGGCGACATCCTTGGCATGCTGCAGAAACTATTTCTAAGTAGGTGATAACCTCATCTGGCTTTTTTCACTGTGATGTATTAGTGAGTCTATTCCGAACTCTGTGTGTATATGTCAACTGCTTAAAGCTTGAGTAACTTTTTGATATTAATGAACGTCCGTTACAATCAAGCCATTGCCAAATGAGTTGCTACAAAGCTAATTAAGACTATCAGCCCCACACAACTCTCTCTTTATTTCCCAGTATGACTATGTTCAGAAAATGGTGGCGTCCGGCGACTTTTGAGTGAAGATGCTAGCCTCTTTTGAAGAATCCATCATGTATTTTTTTAATCCTCTGTGTCCTCGTTGGCTACAAGCAACTGCGTGGAGGAGGGGTGGGGGCTCTGCGTGATCACGGAAGGCTTGTATCATGTGGACGCGCCGACAGTGTTGTTGTCATTGCTTGGAATTCCTCATGGGGGCGGCAGAAACAACACACTATAGCTTAAACTTGGAAGCTCATTGGCTGCTTGTTCTTATCTTATCCTCATCCATAAAATGACATTTCATATCATTCGACATAAAACTGTAAACACAAGCTGGTATTATAAAATTGTTGCCTTCAAGTAAAAAGTGTAAATAAAGGACACTTCTTCAGGTCTCTTACACAGCTGTGAAAGGCAAAGGAACCATTGTGAATTACGCATGCACACACACACACACTTCTCTTGTGTGTGAGAACCTTGTTGTTCCATTGCTGTCTGTCTCTCTCACATACAAACATATGACACAGATTCACATGTGCACACTAACATAAACGCGCACAAAACTATTTCATTTTCTCTCACACACACACACACACAAGCGCGGACACACTCACATACGCACACCATGCCGCGCCCCACTTCTGTTTAGGGAAAAAAGTAATTACTTTCTCTCCCTGCCTCAATGCCTTCAAAAGCCTCAGTGGGGCGATTCCCCGGTGAGCCAGTGAAATTCACTTAAACAGCTTTTGAGAGAGTAAGCAGTCTTATTGTTGCGCACTGAAACTTTGATTGGAAAGGGAGAAAAAATGAGAGGAGGAAGAGGAGGGGGCCAGGGGAAGATTGGTAAATAAAACTCTTGGCCAGTATTATTTTTCTCTGTCTTTTTTTTGCCATTTCTTTTACCTCTTGGTGTCTTTATTCTCGTTGACGCAGCTAACGACTGCAGGCAGACAACAACAGCAGGCCAAGTACTGGAGGGCCACAGCATGTGTGTGTGTGTGTGTGTGTATGTGTGTGTCTTTCTGTGTGGGTTGCCGTCACAATCCCTCCTTTTAAAATCCATATCTCCTCAATCTCTCAGAATCAATTTTCATCACAAGTCTTTATGAGCAGACAACTCTATTTTAAGATCGCTCAACCTGGACTGTGAGGCGCTCCCTCGGTCCACTTGCACGGCTTTTTCCTGTCGGGGCTCTTTATGTGGCATCAAAGACGGCGCGCAACACCATTAACATCCCGCAGATTCCCACTTGGGGCGGTTAACAGGAGTATCCCAGAGAGAAAAAAGGAATGCATAAATGAACAAAAGCTCAGTCTAACGGCTCTGATGATGTGTCCTGTGGTGGACTTGGGGGGTGGGGGGATTTCAATGAGCTAGTCATCATGTGTTGTGTTCGACATGTCATCGCGTTGCTGACGAGCTAACGTTTTTTTTTTTGTGAAGATGTGCAAACAGTGTGTATCCACATGTAGCCCTTATGAACATATTAAATGGACATTCCGAGATGTACGCACACGCTCTTTTGATCAGGACTTGTACGTGTGTCTCTAGGTGTGTCTCTAGGCGAAATAGAAAGGGGTGGAAGAAGCAGCAGCTCGGAGAACAAAGACAGTCTAGAGGGACTTTATTAACATATAAAGAGTTTGAGTGTATGTAGGTGTAGGGTGTGTAGTTGTGTGTGCCTTTATGTGTGCGAATAAATGTCTTTGCGCACATGGTTCGGCCCATATTGCCATTTTTCAAGTGTGTGCCCATGTGTTGTGTGAACATGTGGATTCAGTTCTATTCTGTAATTCCCCTGCTTTACGGTTTAAAAAAAAAAAAAAAAAGAAGAAACAAAACAAAGACTCCGACACTAATAAGGCTGTTGAATTATGAAGAGAACAGAGATGCATGACCCCCCTCGCCAGCTCCAGGGCTGAGCCTCTCTACTGTACCTACTGTATGTGGGAGCTATAGTCTCTATTCTTCCCTCTCATCCCTTTTCTTCTCCGTTTCATCTCGCATCTAGTGAATCTTTCAGAGAGCTGGTGTGTGATGTGCGTGTTCCTCGTGTGTCGGCGTGTGTTTTGACTGATTGTAACGGCATGCGTTCAGATCAGAGGAGAGCGAAATGAGCAGAAAAGGGGTAAAAAAAGAGGGATGCCATTGCTTGGGGAAAAGACAAGTGAGATGGCAGGGTGGAAAGTGTAGGAGAAAGAGAAAGGATGAGATAGAGAAAGAGATGGAGTGAGTGTGTCGAGGAGATGTTTAGGGGAAGACAGACTTCGATTTAGCATCTAGAGCGGGAAAGAAAAGAGTGCAGGGAAGACATACGCGTGGGGGTTAGCTTTGCCTCTTTCCATCTGCCTCCCTTTGATCTCTGTGACTTCTTGCCAGCGAGAAAGTAGAAGGGAAGTGAGAAAGGTAAAGAGAAGGAACGAACAGCCGAGTCATGAAGTAACAGAGAAAGATGAGAGGGAAGGGAGCAAATTACATTTGGGTGAAAGAGGGTGGGGGTGGGTGGGGGGGGGGGGGGATTCATCAAGCATCAAGCAGTGGTGGAGAGGGAAGTAAGAAGGGAGGAAATTAGGGAGAGGGAGCTTGAGTTAGAGATGCAGAGAGAGAGAAGAAGAGAGAAGCTGAGTCACAGGGAGAGATGAGACAGATGAGACAGCAGGGAGCAATGTGCGAGATGAAGGGGGTGAGGAAAGATGGTGACAAAGTTACAGGGCAATAATCACTACTAAGCAACGCAATTAAAGTCACTTAGCATTTGAAATCAAATTAGTAGGTGATGTAGGTGAGGTAACATGTGGGAGAAAATGGCGCCATGACCCCTGTGGAGGCAAAGATATACATATACTATATATATATATATATATATATATATATATATATATATAGTGTACATTGATATAGGGAGATTAGGGCTGGTTTGAAAAGAGGGAAATTAATGAATAGACACTGAAAGTCAAGCAGTTGCACTATTTGGATCAATGGTTTAATAAGTTCAGTGGGGGTACTGCAGTTCTGTGGGTGCCCAGGTTTAATTGACAATGCTAGGTACAGCAGAAACACTCCCAAATCAGAGAAATAAACCTATGCACACCAAGGGTCCTATTTTAACCGTCTGTGTTTAGGGCGTGTCCAAAATCCACCTTTGCTAGTTTCACGGAAGAAAAAAAAGGTCCGTGCGCTGGACGCATGGTTCCAAAGGGTTGTACTTAGAGTTTTGGGTGTAACAGGCAATAAATCAATCAGTGTCATCTCCCATTCCCTTTAAAAGCCAGGCGCGTTCGTACCTTGGCGCATTGCTATTATTATGGATGTGCACCGTAAAATATATATTGTTTGTTTTTTTTACATTAAATTTTAGGCATTTTAATTGACAAGACAGCTGAAGACATGAAAGGGGAGAGAGGGGGGGGGGGGGAATGATATGCAGCAAAGGGCCGCAGGTCAGAATCAAACCGGGGCCCGATGCATTGAGGAGTAAATCTCTGCATGTGGGCGCCCGCTTTACCAGCTGAGCTATCTGGGCGCCCAATATATTTATTTAATCATTTGCATGTTTGTGTGCTGCTGCTGGTCCCTGTGTGTGTGTGTGTGTGTGTGTGTGTGTGTGTAGCAAGCATAATGTGTATGCGCTGTGCATAAGCCTAGGCATATTTTACTTGATACGCTGTTACAATAACAATGAAATGCTGCAGAACTGACTTTAGACCAGGTTTGTGTTGGTCAATGGTGCTGCCTTAAGAATAGTAATATACCCAGAACTCACTTGAACAAACCTCGCTGTCAGACCCATGGGCTCAAAAATGGGCACAGGTGCATAAAATAGCAAAGGCACTTGCATCTGGCTTTCCACTACTCAACATGTTTGTATGTTTTTATTTACACCAACATTAGGTTGTTTTAATGCAGGTAAAGCAGCAAAAAACGCTTCAGAAAACAGGCTTAAGTAACCACTAGAAAACAGCTCGAATGCCAGTGAAAATGTCATGGTGGGTTTATACATTTATCTCTTATTTAGTCTCTCTTTTAGGCCGGCTACACACTGGCTGCGTGGATTTTCCTATGTCCCACGCACCAGAAACGTGTCTGACGCGGCGCTGCTGCTGCTAGGTGACGCACAGGGAGGACTGCAGTATCACGGGACATAGCTCGACATATTCAAACCCAAAAAATGGGTAAACACAAATATAAAGGCTACTGATTTGATTAAAGTAAGACAATGTTGGCAGTATTGATGGCAAAATAGGTTACAGAATATATATATGTGTACAGAATCTACAGTATTTTACATTTATATGTGCAGTGATGTCAAAACCTAGGGACTTTCAAACATCAACATGTCATTTACTGAATGTATTTATGTCAAAATGACACAAACATCTTTTCCTATTGTGTTTGCCTGGAAAAAATTGGTGTCCATTTTTATTTCTAGTACGCATGCGTTTTTTGGTGCGTGAGAAGTGTGTGTCATGCAGGCAGTGTGTAAGCTCTGACCTGTTAACATGGGAGCCGAAATGAAAACGGACACGCAACGCAGCTGACACGCTCACACATCCAGTGTGTGGCCGGCCTTAAACTCTGTGCCTTCGAATCTGGAAAGATGTTCAAGCGCTGCTACATCAGTGGCTACATCAGGTCAATAAAAAGGGTAAAAGTTACCCGGGTGTCATGTTTCCATCATGCTGGTTGGAGCTGGAGCCGATAAAACCCGTCACTCCTGCAGTAGGAAAGGGGCTTTAATGCGCTAAAGAGAGAAAATGTTTTTCTCAAGCAAAAAAAAAAAAAAAAGAGCTACAAGAGGGGACACATTGGACGTAGTTCCTTCAGGTTTCCAGAAACACTGCATCAGGTTGGTTGGATGTGTAAGTCAGTTTGGTAAAATGTAAGATAACTTCATATGTCAAACGTGTTCTTCTACATGATATTCAGTTTTTATTGAGTTCAGACTCAAAATGGCCCCAAACTGATCAATGCTACTTTAAAGTGAAAAGTCAACTGTGAATTTCAATCACTTAGGATTGCAAGTCTGTTGTCTGTGTCGCTAACGACAAGCTAAAGCTAATACTTGTGTTTTGTGAAACCTGATAAGTCATGGTTTAAATCAGTTCCTGTTCAGATTGTGGGACAGTTGGACAGCAAGATGGGTTGAGCAACCACGGCACTGTGTGCAACAAGCAACAAGGGAGAAAAACTCATTTGCTACAGCCCTGATTCCCTCCTCTGGCTGGCTTCTTCTCCATAGCAACGGTGGATAGGAGCTAATTGCAATTCCAAACTGACAGGAAAATATAAAAAAAAAAAACAACGTCACATACAAAGAAATAATTACAAATGATGGGCATGATGTGAATCTGTAGTACTGTCAAATTATCCGGGAGATTTGAGATTGTATTTTAAGGAAGATGTAATTAAAGACTTTCTAATGGAAATTTGGTTAAAAAAAGAAAAATACTCATGCTTCATAAGTCTCTTAGACGCGCGTGAGGCGGGTTGCCTTGGTGAAGTGAACTTTTGCTGCAGCTTCATTAGCAGTTTTGAAATAAGATGCTTCAACCATGAAAGTGTTTCACCCTTCGTCTGCTTTCATATCTAGACCCAAGGCTTTCCGTCTCATTTTGCAGATTTTAATATCTAAATATTAGTAATTAAACAAGAAAGTGACAGTAAGTTAAAACAATTGTGCATGTGCATGCGCCGGATGACGTCCCTCGCGAGGGAACGTGTCCTGTTTCGAGGCTGTCTGAATCTGTGCCTTCATGCAACTCTATGGCTTAAACTCCCGGGCTCAGGTGGGTGTGCGTGACAATTTGCCCTCACTTTGTTGCCACATCCGACAAACAATTGATCGGCTAGTTGAACTTGGGAGCTCTTTCATGTCTCGACATGTGTTCCCGAATAGATGATGGCGATGGGATGTTTGAAGAAGAAAGCCACCGCCGTAATCGGGACGCCCTGTCAGCTTCAAATGGATTAGCGTTTGATTTGCGTGCCGGCACTTCAGAGGTTCAGTTGCGAAAAAAAAGGGTGGCGGGATGAAGGGGTTGGGGTTGGAAGACAGAGAAAAAGGGAAATGCATTTCAGACAAGGTGGCGAAAACAGATGCGAGCTTTGCTCATTAGCAAGAGAGAAAGCTGTTTGAAGTCGGGATGTTTGGCAGAGTTGGCAGCAAATGCGACAGGAAGGCTCCGTAATGAAATTTAGGTGCTCGTTTTCTGACGAGCTCGGAGGAATGATAGGAACACAGCAAAATCCCCGAAAGACAAAAATCCTGTGGTTAAATGTTTGCTTTGAATATAAATATGTAATTTATTATAAGTATATATATATATATTTTTTGGCATCCCTTCTCATGGGTGTGCGCTTGGGTTCACACAGCACTATGGGCTTTAGCTGTATGGCGGCAGGTATCACTGGAGCTGTAAATTATACCCAGTGTGAAATCTCAGCTTGGCAGTCCTGTGCCATCTGTTTCTCCTGACGTATTTGGTATGCGGCGCTGCCGTACACATGCTCCATTACACAGAGATGTGATTGTTTGCTCTCGCATTAAAACAATTTCAATTTTACTCTGGTAGTCTATAGATTTTCACCAGTGAGACAGTGTTTTTAGTATTTTTATTTGATGGTGGACATTACATAGCCAGGTCCTGCCAGCCACTCTCCATTGACAAGTGTTAACCCTTGTGTTGTCTTCCCGTCAAAATTGAAAATCAACCCTTTTTGTTACGTTTTTGTCCCTTTTTCAACATGTTTGACGCTTTTTTAAATGTTTACTTATTTGACTTTTTTTCAACACTACATAACTAACTTATTAACTTTAGTTTTACAGTTATTTTTGGAATTAATGGTCAATAAACCTCATTTATGGGAAATTATACCTAATGTTTGTAAATTAGGATCTAGATTGGATCTGCCCAGAGCCAGAGAAATGGAAATTGAGCAGAAATACGTAGCAGGGCGGAGCCGGGCTAGGGGTTACATTCATGCTTCTGTCAAAATGAACGTGAAGACCCCCCTCCACTCAGAAACAAGTTTTTCTTAGGGTGAAGTCTCATAAAATGGACGACCTGTACTATACTGTCATGTTTTTGTACAAAGTTTGTTGCTAGAGATGTGTTTTCACATTCCTCTACTCAAGGGGGGAGATATCTGTGCACTTCCCTAAAGTTTGAGATTTAAACGTACCCCGGGCACGCTTGATTAGGTCTGTCACTAATGTCACTAACTAACCTAACGCTGACTAATACAAAAAAGCTCCGGCAAAGAAAAGCTCCAGCGTAGAGCTGACGAAAACGGGAATGGCTGACGTAGTTGTCAGCGTCTGTCAGTCACAAGCTAACAAGCTAACAGGCAACATAAACAAATAAAAGATGCTAACAACACCTCGCATTGTGATATGCATGCTAGTTGCTGATTTCGGTGCTCAGTAGACTCCTGATTCTGAGTCTGGATCTGACTGCGGCTGGGTTCAGAACACAGAAAATGTTGCCGCACCTACTGGAAATGGGGGTGGCGTCCCAACAAGGGGTTGCACCTGGATAGAGTGTGCAGGAGGCAGGATATGATGCGGATTCCACCACAGTTGTAACCGTTCTGTAATTTGGTCATAAACAATCAAGTCTCTTGCTGTTCCTTGAATTTTTCGGAGGAATTTGGCGTTAGCCCTTACCGACAGAAGTTCTCGAATCTCCTCGTCTTTCATTTTCATGGCAGTCTTTGTGTAAGTGACCCTTCTTCTTCACCATTGGTTGCATGTTAGAAACATCATCAATATGCCCACTCGCTCCCTGTGAATTCTCGGAAAAACAACCTGTTCACACATGGGCTCCATCGGACATTACACAGTACACAGGCTCTTCCGGGTAATGTCTGGATGAATTCAGGGTTGCAGGGCATTTGTGAAAGTGGCTAAAGAAACCAGGAAAATCGTCCTGAATGAACTCCTGCTACGCTCAGTTTTGACAGGTGAAAAATGCTGAAATACCCTACTAATGTACTGTACTAATAAGTCCAGCTTTAATTTTAATTGTGGCTGTAAATTATGTATAAGACTAACTGTTGTTTGACACACGATGACTATTTGTTCAGTACCTACTAATGTGACGAGTTGTTAGTTGTAACTCAGAGGAGCTCACAGTCCACATGGACTGTATTCATTACAGCCAGCTTAATAACTGATGAGACTAGATCAAATAAAGGAGACTAAATAAATAAAATGAATAAACGGCAGTTATTAGATGCACAACTGCAGATTTGACCAATGGCCAGTGTGTTAATTAATTTGAATATGAGTCATAATATCAAGCAAATGATCCAGTGTCACGAAGGAGGGCAGCCAGAGTGTTTTGTCAATTTACAGGGTTGTAAGCACCTGGTGTGGGAATGGGAGCATGGTCAGAGGCTTCCAGTGGCAAGTTAAAAAGCAGTGACAGCTGGTGATGGGGTTTGTCAAAGTCAGCATGTGCTGATTAGGAACAGGAAATACAAGCTTTCTGATGGAGGTGAATGACTTCTTCTGGGAACTAACACACACCTTCCACTGTCCTGATAGTGTCCGATGAGTGAATGAGGGAATCATAAAAACAACTTGTACAGAAGATGAAACACATGAGTACTGTTTTCTTTGTTCATTCTTTCTATTGTATTAAACGTGTTTTTACTCTAGGTTTCTGATGTTAACCACTTTGGATACCTGCCGGTTGCTGTAAAGTGCTATACAAATACATTTTAATTGATTGATTGATATGAGCACAAGATGTCGCAATTATTTAATAAGATTGTTTAAAAAAACTAAAACAATGGGCCCTTGTGCAATAATATTGTAGTAATTTTATCCTATAGCTTGCTCTAAATCCTTCCCCCTCCCCCCATGATGGTTGCTCAAACAAATGTTATGAGTCAGATTCAGATTCTTACTTTACGTCGTAAATTGCTCATTTCAACCTAACATATGCCACCTTTGCATTAGCGGCTGCACATTTGTGAGACATGATAATTGATATTAAAGGTGCACTATGAGTTCCTGCATGGGTTAATCGTGATTTCATTTTTGTCTCAAATCGTAAGCTTCTATACTTGATCTGCTAGCTGCTTGCCCCCCTGAATACACTGTGTCAAAGCCCGGTCTCGAGAGACAACACGGGGTAATCGTCAAAGAAACACTAGGGGCACAGGATAGGCACCAAAATACAACAAACCACCTTCATACAGATACACTGCCCCACCCCCTCCTGCAACCATCTTGTTGGTAATTGGAATGTGGTTTGTTTTATTTTGGTGCACAGCCTGTGCCCCTAGTGTTTGTCTGACTTTTGTGCCCCCTGTGTTGTCTCCCGAGACCGGGCTTTTTTCACAGTGCATTCAGGGGGGTGGGCAGCTAGCGGATCGAAGAGAAATGCCTACGATTTGAGACAAAGATGAAATCACGCTGAAGCAATGCAGGAACCCATAGTGCACCTTTAACAATATTATCACATTACTGTGTAAGACAACCACATGTAGGCAAGTTTAAAGGAGCATTGTGTAGGATTTAGTGGAATCAAGCAGTGAGGTCGCAGACAGGGGCGATTACAGGATTCGTTTTGTGGGTGGAGGGGGGGGGAACCATAATTATCTGCTTAGAAAATCAGCTTAGAAATATAGGTATTATTGGATAGAAATGAACAACACAATGTGATTTTGCTAAATAGAACATAAAACCTCACACAATATGACATTCATCATTACTTTCACTTGTTTTCATTAAACAAATTGTCTATCTGAATACAATACCGATTTCTATAGGCTGAGTCTGCCACTTAAAAAAAAAAAAAAAACTATTCCAGTGCTGCTTCCATGGTATCAGAATTTTGGATTGTCATCATGGAAACATTAAAGCTACAGTGCGTAGTTTCTGTCGACCCCTCGAGGAATTCTAAGTAATGACAAAAGCAATGTCGGCGCGTCCACATGATACAAGCCTTCCGTGATCAAGCACCACCCCCACCACTAGTCCACGCTGTTACCAGCAGGCAATCATATTCCAGGGGCGGGGGGGGGGGGCACCAAATTAAAAACAAATAAAAACAAAGTTATGAATACATTCAAATCCTGCCAATAGATCCCCTTAAATCCTAAACACTGATCATTTAAAGATCCCTGTGCATGAAAATTTCACTTTAAGAGGTTTAGTTCCCCGTACCTATCCATTTCAACACCACGAGTGGCTAGAAATCACAGAGCCATACCTAACAGAAGAAAAGAAGGTACATTTGGTGTCAAATGTAGATGCGAGAACATAAAATGGCTTGCCAAAGCAAAGTAATCCATGACTTAAATGGAAGGCGGTTAACAACGTCACATCTGTTCTTTTGAATTTCGTTCCCTATAAATATACGACAAATACGACAATTGAAGTGACAAAAACGGTTCTACATCATATTAATTCCAAGGAAAGTAAGGAGACATAGGACAGCTTGTGAAGCACTAAGAGCCCATCTGATGACTTTATCCCCACTTTTTAATTTGTTTATGTACAGCACCATTATGTTCCCAGGAAGACAGAAGCCGTTCCGAGATTTTGTCTTGTTTCCTTTTCATCCGTGGGAGAGGGAGCAGAAAGAAAAACAAGGTCTCGAATTGCTCTCCCCCGCGAGAGCACTGACGCGGTCTTCCCCCGGTGCCACCAGGGACGTCTTCCATCCTCCTTCGCCCACTTCAAGGAGCGCCGTCTGTCCCCAAAGACTCCGTCGCATCCCGGCTCCCCGGAATAACTAGGGCATCTGGGAGAAAACTTCACAACATAATTAAAGGAGTGTTTTTGGCCCTGCACTCTCGTCTCACTTTGTGTGTACACGTTCTCGGCACAAAGATACTTTGGGGAGGAGAGTTAAGAGATTAGTTGCATTGTGCAGCCCAAACGTGGATGACAGTCTTCGCACCACACCTGCTTTAACTACCCCCCTAAACCTAGATGAAAACCGCTTTAGATGATGCAACCGTGTGTTTTTTTCAACACCAAGAAGAACATCTTGCTTGGCTTTGACTGGTACAAATGCCCCCCCCAAACAACTAAAATGACATAAAACTTTTGAAGATTATAGAAACCATTCTTTTGAAAGCAGGACTGTGCTGGTAGTGGCACAGCATAGAATTATTTTCTTTTATTCCCTTCAGTCGCTCCCTTTCTTTTGGCCTCATTACCTTTTGCACACTGCTTTCCATTTGTTTTATTCTCACCCCCCCCCCCCCCCCCGCATATGTGCAGCTCTCTCCATCTCCCCCTGTGTTACCCTCTCTCCTCCTCGTAACCACAATGACCCTTCCTCCGCTTTCTTCTTCTGCCGTGTGAGCTGATGCCGTGTAAAAACGACGAGGAAAAAGGGAATCCTGAAAGACATAAGAAGTTAGAAGCCTAGTGAGACACTGGACGCGGGAGCAGCCGGAGAGAAGAAGAAGAATCGCCATGAAGCTCAGTCATTTTTCCCAGCCAGTCAGTCATTAAGTTAGTCGCTCAGTCCGAAAAGACAGTGGCTTCCTCTTGACTCCCCCGTTTCATGGATGACGAAGTGGTAGCACTCTTTTTTTTTTGCAAAACATGAAAGAACACTTTACATGGTAGAGTCCCCTCGGTTTCCTTCCTCTCTTCACAATCGCTGTCAAAATATTGACACAGGAGTGGGGAAAGCAAGCTGCGTTTTACTCTCATGTATCAGACGCGCTGTCCTTTTGAATTATTGATACTCCTAGAAGGGGGGGTTTGTGCTGAACACAGGGCTATCTTCAGGTCTTTTTTTTAACTCATCTTTAGTGGCGGTACCTGTGGAACCAATCCATGGCTGCCTGCAGATTGCCGGCTCAAAGCGCTTTCTTTTCCTGTTAGAAATGTAGCTCATGGCTAAAAAAAGAGACTGAGTGGCTTTTAGTGAAACACCTGGCCTCAGGGCTCGCAGCTACTTTCACAGTGTTTAGCTGATGGCAAATTGTAGAGGTTGCAGGTTCAAGTACACGGGATGGCTGTGTTGCCAAAGTACCCTCGGGTGTAGAGACCGGCATATTGCGTTGAAAACATTAAGAGAGTATGTAAGGAGATGCCCTTGGACTTTACATGAAATCACAGTTTTCCTGCAGAACAATCACAACGTACCTTATGCTAGTGTTCTGTGGGGCTGAAGTACGGGTTGGTCTGCTTTTGGAGTAGTTTTGCTGATTCTGAGTAATTGCGCTTTCACATATCACAGACCAACAACTGTACAAAACTGCTCTGATGTGCATTATAGGCTTCATTAATTTTCAGCGGCATGCATCTATCATCTACCACACATAAAACACACGTTACCAATAACTCACTTTGATTAAGATGTCAATAATTCCATCAAGGGTTTCCTAAATGTGCAAAACAATTACCATAGTGATTGGATTAGAGCTGTAAGCGGGCCTTACAAGTCAGGCCTGATAAGGCCCGAGTCCGACAGAATTCGGCCCGAGCCCGACAATTATATTTTGAATGACAGCTTTTTAACCCTCATGTTGTACCTCGGGTCAAATTTGACCCATTTAAAAAAAATTGAATCACAAAAACTGGGCCTTTGAAATAAGCGCTGAAAATGTCAACATTGGAAATAGCAAATAACTTTGAAAAAAACATCCAATAAGCATCCACAACAAGCAAAAGTGACAAAAAAAGTCAAAAAAAGCAATAATAGTAATAAAATTGTATTGACTTTTATCATGGTTGACGGGAAGACAACACAAGGGTTAAAAGCCTGAGCCCGTTTACAGCCCGACATTATTCAAATGTGCGCATGCACACAGCTCCTTTGCCTGCTGTCAAGAATGAGTCATTTATACATTTTGGAACATTATTTATTCATGACTAATGTTCTTTGCCGTTGCAACCAAAACGTTATCGCCAGAGGCCACCTCCGTTTCACCTCCTCAGTATCCATTTTTGCACTAATCGAAACGCATCACCTGACCGCTTATTTAGAGCCCAGCCCGAACCCGTGTAAAATGAAAGAAATTAAATCTGAATATGACGGAACACGTCGGGCCCCGGCAGTTTTGGGCAAAGAACTTTAGCTTTAGATTGGACCATGAAATGTCCCTGATCTGGGGCAATTCTAGGATCAGAGCTTTGGGTTTTAAAGTTATTCTTCTGTGATATCTGTGCATTTCAACCTCATTTGGGACCATCACAGCAGGGGAAGCACTGAATTAGATAACTATATAAGAAAGACACTAACTCTTCTAAGAGAAATGATTTTATTGCTGAGCCATAGGGCGTTTATTACAAATGTGAGGTGGCATTAACAATTAAATGGGATATGTATACATGGGAAAGCAGACATTTCCAAAATGCAGTGCTTATAACTTTTTGAAAATTTGAAATTTGGCTGACATGCACTATTTTCCCAAGAAAATTGTCAGGGTTTTCTTCTGAATGTTCTTGGTATGTAGATTCTGGGTTTAGTTTCACGATGCTGGGACATTCCCAGAGCAGAACTCCTTAACTTACAAGAATTTGTTTTAGGCCCTATTTTTTAGGGGTGCTTCATATAGTTATACATCTTGTTTTAATGTGAATGATCCTATCCAATGTGTTCCCCCAGCTTGCCTATGGTCCCCCAGTGGCTAGAAATGGCAATAGTTGTAAACCGAGGCCTGGGTATCCGGCTCTGCCTTTGAGAAAATGAAAGCTCAGATGGGCCAATCTGGAAATATCTGCTTTCCCATGGATAATTATCCCATTTAATTTTTAATGCAACCTCACCTTTGTAATAAAGGTTACCTCCCCTTTCTCTGCTTTGCCCGCCCAGAGAATGTGGCCCACCCATAAGAGAGAGAGAGATCTCATGGCTTTCAAACGAGTAAAGTGGCAGTTGTTTGCCCCCCCTCAAAAACTACAAACTCAGAAATGGCAAATACTAAGGAAAGCTCATTGTGGGACTGGCTCTGGTGGCTGGAATTCTGCACCAAGGATGAATTTGTGGAAAGAGTATTAGAGGACCACTAAGGTCTATATAAAGAGACTTCAGATACAGTATTAGGGACCACTAAGGTCTATATGAAGAGACTTCAGATACAGTATTAGGGACCACTAAGGCATATAAGAGTTTCCCATACTATTAGACCACTAAGTCCAATAGAAGACTTCAGATACAGTATTAGGGACCACTAAGGTCTATATAAAAGAGACTTCAGACACAGTTTTAGGGACCACTAAGGTCTATATAAAAGAGACTTCAGAACAGTATTAGGGACCACTAAGGTCTATAAAAGAGACTTCAGATACAGTATTAGGGACCACTAAGGTCTATATAAAAGAGACTTCAGATACAGTATTAGGGACCACTAAGGTCTATATAAAAGAGACTTCAGATACAGTATTAGGGGACCACTAAGGTCTATATAAAAGAGACTTCAGACACAGTATTAGGGGACCACTAAGGTCTATATAAAAGAGACTTCAGATACAGTATTAGGGACCACTAAGGTCTATATAAAAGAGACTTCAGATACAGTATTAGGGGACCACTAAGGTCTATATAAAAGAGACTTCAGATACAGTATTAGGGGACCACTAAGGTCTATATAAAAGAGACTTCAGATACAGTATTAGGGGCCCACTAAGGTCTATATAAAAGAGACTTCAGATACAGTATTAGGGGACCACTAAGGTCTACATAAAAGCATTCAAAGAGCACCATGTCATGGGACCTTTGACTACACGGCTCCCTTACCTATAGTTAGTTACAGTAAGGTGTACATTAAATCAAAAACAGGTTTTAAAAAAACATTTTCAGACACATTGTAATTAAAAAAAAGCATTTTAGCGGCCCTCCTGCACTTACTCTGAGGACCCCTTAGGGGTGACAGACCCCCTGTTGAATATCTCTGCATTTAACTGTGTTATTCAGGGAGTAGCCAGGTTCTGAATTTCTTATGTTAAAAACAAACAACCAATTTATACAACTCGAATGGTTCAATTCAAACGTGACTAAAAGATCTTCATTGAACCAACTCCACAGCTGTATCCAACCAAGCCGACCATTATGTAGAGTCTGGCAAAAAAAAAACAATTGATGAAGCTCTCTTAACTGAATAGCTAAAAGACCGAATGTGGCTTTTTTATTACAATTATTATCATTAAAAGAAATCCAAGCACACTGTCAAAGTTTTACATGCAAAGTGTGCTCTGGGGTGTGATGCAGCTTGCTATCTACTTAATCAGGTGTTATCAATCCCCGCAGCTTTTCACGGTCTTGTGGTCATGGAGTTCAACACAAAATAAACAAACTAATGTGTTTCTTTTTAATTAAAGGAGTGTTTGTTGCCCTGCACCCTTGGTTTGCAATTTTAATCTCATAATGTGGCATTCCGCCGCATACATAGTGCATTAAACTCAAAAGGGAAATATTAAATCAAAATGTGTCCCAGTCCTTGCTTTTTTTCACTCGCATGCTGCGAAATTTGTTATTTAAACCAGTGCTCCTGATAAATCACATATTGTAAGAATATAGGTTAGCCCTCAAGAGAAAAGCAGATGTGCAGCATGTTACATCTGGCTTTGAAGTGACCGAGAGAGTGAGTTTGAACCGTTGGACCTCGGCGGTATCTCTGAGTGCTGCCTGGGGGTATCAGACGGTGTACGATAGGAGCCAGGTGGAGCGTCGACATTTAGCTAACAAAGAGCACGCCAGCGTAACCCCTGTGGGGTTGTAGGTGAGTCCATGACCGAGCCACGTTGAAGTGTATCAGATGAGCCGCTGACATTATATATTTTTTTATCTCTCTCACACCTGCATTGACTCTCACTGTGAAAAAGTGAAGTCCACATCCACTTACCTCTCAATGCATTGGCAATGACTAACACAATGGACGTGCTGAGAAACAGGGGGTGGAGGTGGAAAGTCATCTTACATTATCGTCACTATTTTTACATTGAATGTGCTTATAGTGGATGGTTCCTGCACATTACATTGATCAATAAAGACTACAATTATTACTTTATTATCATGACAATTTGTTAGTTAGTTTAGTCACAAGCCATGCAAAAAAAAATACTTTGGGATTGCCAGATTGTAAAAAATCCCTGCTGAGTCACTAGTTGGATTATTAAAGCTTAAGTTTATACTTTTTATTGATATTAATGAACGCCCGTTACATACAAGCCGTTTCCATATGGGTTACTACAAAGCTAATTAAGACTCTCAGCTCTATTTTTCTCTATTTCTCAGTATGATTATGTTCAGAAGATTGTGGCGTCAGGCGACTTTCCCAAAAGATAACTACCTCTTCTGACGAGTCCATCATGATATATATATATATATATATATATATATATATATATATAATATATATATTTTTTTTTTTTTTTTTTTAATTTCCTCCTTGGTTATAAGTAACTCTGTGGACGATAGTTGAGAGTGCTGCACAATCACGCAAGGCTTGTTTCATATCATAAAGCGTCATTTATTAGACGTAAAATGTTCAAACATGTGGTTGGAAATTCAGGTTTTTAATAATAGTGTTACATTAGCATAATGGCACTCTTTTGTTTAACAATTCCCATGCTGTCCGCACCACAAGATGACCTGATTTCCTGCTGTGTGATTGTCTCCTGGTAGAAAACAACTTTGGGATCCCTGAGAACATCAAAACAATTAAAAAAAAAATAAAAATGACCGTGCAATTTTAACACAATTCTTCCATGGCAAAGGCCTGCCAACACACAATTCAAAAGAAATGAAATGAGAGGTTGAGATGCTAACCTCTTATTGACACGATATGCAAGAGGGAATTGCTGCATGTCATGGCACTTCCCCAGTCAGCTGTGATGGTTAGGGTTAGGGTTAGGGTTAGGGTTAGGGTGAACAACAGCTAAACAGCGCAGTGACATGACAGTTGCATGCTACGTTTTGTTAAAATAGAATTGAGACGTCAGAAATCCAATCCTCTTGAATGTAAGTGTTTTCCTTCCTATAATAGGAAAACACTCTTTCCAAGAGGGATGCGTGGGATTTCTCGCTTTCTGGTCTATAGCCTCTGCTAAATTAGCTTTATCCCCGGTGCGGACAAAATGTATCTTGACCCGTTTTCCCATATCAATGTTCTTTTTAATTCCCCAAAATAACATGATTTATTCCACACAACGCTCTTTGCCAAGTACAAATCTCTACTTTCATTCATTTTGGGGCGTCCTATTCAATTTTATAGTGTTTTTGAAATAGTATTGCGTAAAAGTTCACATATTCCAGTCTGTGATTATCTATCAACATCCATTCCTTTAATTTTAGTCGAAATAATTCCTAATTTCTGCTTTTCTAACTCAAACATTAGGTATGATTTCCTAATAATGAGGTTTATTGACCATAAATTCCAAAAATAACTATAAAACTAAAGTTATTTAGTCAGTATTACGTAGTGTTGAAAACGTCAAAAAAGTGACAAACATTGAAAAAATGCGTCAACCAAAGTGTTGATTTTCAATTTTGACGAGAAGACGACGCAAGGGTTAAAACACTCCCGGGGGAGGGGAAAAGCGTTTCATGTTTGAAAGTCTTTTGCATTCGCCGGTCTCGGGTTTGAAAGGCGAGGTGTTCATTGTTGACATCACGTTGTGCTATTTCATTTTGAGATTGGATAGTCCACTTCATAAACAAGCGTTTTGGCTTGGCTGGCTCTGTCCAAGGGGGATTTAATTCTTCCATGTTTTGTTTCATTGTGCATAATCAGGAAAACACCCCCCATCTATTTTTTTATTCCCAAATCGCACCGTGTACATGCTCACCCCTGCAGTCCACTCAAACAGACCAGTGACCAACTTTGCATCATGACCTACCGGATTAGGACAAGGGATATATATACGGTAAAAGAAAACCTGCTCCACATATTAAACTGTATAGTTACCGGATCAGTAATTGCCTAATTTGCATTTAAATTGTGCAGAAATAGATGTATTACCATATGAAAAGTACACCTATATACACACGCACAATGTATTGCAATATCAAGGAAATAGTGCATCATCCTTCATTGTCCTATTACTTCCCCGTTTCCTCGTAGGCATGTGCTGACACACACAGACTTTGTTCCACAGAGCAACGGCTTTCCGAATAATTTCCGTTGACTTCCCGGTGCATTGGCCACCGGAGGCAAATTCATAAAAGCAAAGATCTAAGACATTAATTCACGTGATTTCATTAAAGATGTGTGGCTGCATTAAGCCCATTTGTTACACAGCAGCAGCGGTGAGTACACTGTATGTGTGCCCTGTTGTGTAATTTGATTCGGGGGATTTCTAGGCTTATTTCGTCACTTAATTAGCTAGAGAGGAGTGTTGCTTTCATTTCTTTGCTGCTTCCGTTTTGTTTATCTCTCGGCCACAGAGGTGTGGAGTCATTTCAAGGTCTTTCGCATCGCGTGGAGATCAACGCCGGCCTACTACTGTGGAATCTTCCATTTCAACACTGATTAGAAGATGACAAAATCCCCCCCTAATGAAGCCTTGTTTCTCAAACATCCCCAGTATGCTTTAATGGTATCATCTAATATTCCCATGTGAAAGTGCCCATTATGACAGCAATTAAAGCCATTCCAGAGATAATTTTTTTCAAAGCCCACACAATAAGAAATTTGAATACTGTACCCAATGCTATTCCCCATAATAACCACAACAACCTACACTGTTACCCCTGCCTTGTACTAATTACAGACAATTAGTCGCGGAGACAGGTAGAGATATCAGACTCTTTCATCAAGTTTTAGTTTCAGCTGATTATGAAGGAGCGGCACATTGGATCTCCTCACACAGAACTCCCCATAGGCCTAATTGAGTCTTGGATGATTCCTGCGTTGTTTATTTAGCCCTGATTACACCTGGGATAAAGGCTTCAATTAAAAACCAGGGGCGTAATGATCTCTGCTCAAATGCCAGCCATGTACCACCGATGGCCACTTACAGAAAGGTCGGTAGCTCACACAGCGGCGCATTGTGCAGTATCATTCTCTTTTTTTTTCTTTTTTTTTTTTGAAGATGTCTGAGAGATAGCGGCCTTGTTGTACGCTAAACATCATACATACTTAATCGCAAACTTTCTTCTCAGAGCCATCAGGGAGGAAAACAACAAAGTTAGTCTTTTAAAGGTACTAAAATGAGATATTTATGCTATCTGTGTTCATATCACACAGCGCCTCAGGGCTATAACCATACCAAAGCCTGATTAACATGCTGACAGCAACAGCTGAGGAGGTGTGTGTGTGTGTGTGTGTGTGTCCGTGCGCGTGTGTGTGTGTCTGGCCGTGCGTGTGTGCGCGCTGAAGAGGAAGAGCGCACTTGAACGTTTCTCATTTGTTTCCCTTGTTTACCTGCAGGGCATTGCACCAGAGCAGTAGCATGAATTGCTTGCCATTGACAAATCACCCACAGCTGATTGCTGCATTAGCTTTGCTTTTTTAAATTACTCCTCACTTGGATTGCTTCATCATTGCGTTCCTGAAGAGGCTCGGTGTGATGAATTTCATTTATTTCTCCTTACATTATTTTCAAGGTGTCAAGGACAAGGAATGGATACTGCAATTTGTTTATCTCCTTTTTGGATTTCTGTTGTTCTTGTGTGTGTGTGTGTGAAATAATAGGGTTAAGGAGAGATGTGGTGTGACAGGAACCTGATTAGGCCACACGGAAAGTGTACTTTTCATCTCCTATTTCTCCGGGTTGCATCAGTAGGGCCTGTCAATGACACATCCTTCCTCGAGGAAAACACACGGGGTGTGAACCAACATTTCCCACCTGTCAAATGCTGCTCTTTGTTTCTCGATAACATCGTTGTCTACTTGACATCATGCGTATACCTACAACTGTCATTTGAGCTAATTGTGACAGCGCGTGCAGCTGTAAAGCGACTTCTTTTTCTTCCCCTGTGGAAGCGATAGCCTCGGCAAAATTGTGTTCCACTTCTAATTATCATTGGGAGTGCAGGGAACAATCCCTGCAACATGGTTCATCCCATATCTAACCTCCCCTTGCATCATGGGAGTCCCTTGCATCCATTGCTGTTGCAGAGGCAGCTGCAGACTGACTTCTCCTATCACCATCTAGTTTACATGTCAACCTTGATAATGGGAAATAAACATACATAGATATTGTTTTATTCCAATATATATTTGTTACATGCCCTTTTTTTTACTGTATAATGACATATTACACTCTGATGTTCTACTAGGGTTTGGTGTGCAAGGCAGGCCCATTGCATTGTGTTGCTTGTTTGGCGTTTTGGTTTTATTTTCCTATTTCACCAAAGCAATCCAGTTACACACCAACACAACATTTTGGGCCAACATTTTAATTTTTTTACGTGAGATATTTCAGGATTCGAAATATTGCTCTCGTCTAACTGGCTTGAAGAGAGAGCGGTGCACCAATCAGGATTGAGCAACATTTGAACTAGGGCTGCCCAATTAATCGCAATTTCATTACAATCGCAAAATATGGATTAGTGCAATATCCAAATCGCAGGGGTGGGGGGGCGGGGTATTAATAATGCTTAACCATTTAACTTCATTACAGTGCAATATTTGATACACCAAACTATATTTTTGCATGATGTGTATACAAACTCTATCTCTCTACTATTTTATATATGTATATAGTTGCTCTCAGGACTGTGCATCACATTCCCTCTCTTTTTTCCTGCACTACTTACATTTTATATTTTTATATTTTGTGTTTAACACTGTGAAGGGGTTGCTCGAATCTCGTTGCACAGGTACTGCACTTCTGTATAATGACAATAAAGGCATTCAATCTATCTATCTATCTATCTATCTATCTATCTATCTATCTATCTATCTTATCTATCTACATTTGTCAAAGGCAACATATACGTCTAACTATTCTGAATGAAATATTGTGGTGCTGCAGAGTCGTCCTGGGCCTACAAATCCTATCCTACATGACTATAGTACATTTTTATTTGTGTTTTATTGAAAATGAGAACGATCATCCAAAAATTTGATAATTCCCTCCTATATTGCGAATCATGTCGCAATCGCAACATCAGTCAAAATAATGGCAATATGACATTTTCCTCTCATCGCGCAGCCCTAATTTGACCCAAAATGTGATGACAGTATTAGGGTTGACTGCTAATGTTGCTAGGACACTGTCAATCAAACCACACCCACAGAGATTTAGATTAGCGAGAGTTATTGACTGTTAAAGTGTTGTGCAGGCCATTTTCTCAAACATGCATTTGCATAGGATCTGTCCTCTGCATTTAACCCATCCTACACACCAGGAGCAGTCTGCAGGCGGAGCGCTCCTACTGATAGGCTAGTAAATAGATAGAAAATGAAAGGGATAGTCTAGAAATGTATTGTTGCACTTTCATAAAGTTAGGGGACTCACAAGAGACAGATTCAAAAACAATGGACAAAACTGAAGCAGCAGAGGTTAAGATATTCGGAATAAATACCAAAAAAACACCGGATACTACGTTTACCTTAACCCTTGTGTTTTCTTCCAGTATCATGAAACCTTATTATCACTTATTTGTCACTTTTTCAATGTTTTTGGTGTTTTTTTCCAAAGTTTTTTGATTTTTTTTTTCAGCGCTTATTTCGACGGCCCATTTTTTGTGAGAGAATAATTGAGTGAAAACGGGCCAGTTTGACCCGAGGACAACATGAGGGTTAAGTCAACAGTGCATTTCATTACACTGTTTCTATCTCTAATATGCCCGCTTCTTTCAAACCCTACACCTCCCGTCGGTAACAACTGTCTATGTCCCCGTTTGAGATCACCCTGATTGACCTACAGGGGACACGGTACAGCTGTTCTCACAGGTAGAGTAGTACACCTTCTGAAAAACTGACCCACATATGCATCACCGTGGAGTATCCCTTTAATATGATGAAGAAATTTCAAGGATGTGGAACCCCATTGTCTGGGACTTTGAATGTGCCCATTAAAATAATGGCAGCAGTTGAAATTGCATCTGACAACAATCTTTTAAAGTTGCCAATCAAACACACAGAATTAGCTTCACATGTCAGTGTTTATTTGCTGTGACTGTTAGTATCACATTCTATCTTACCATGTGGCAAAAACCCACTCATCTATTACTCCCAGCAAGCTACGACGAATGCTAAGACTATTTTGCAAACACCACTTAACCCATCCCTGATTCCTACCTCCTAAGTAGAAACACAGATGATTTGGTTAAGCATTTGGGAAGGAACAGCAAGCCATATTCCATCCAGATTGAAATATTTGTTATCATGCTCTCACTCGGCGTGAGGCTCTCTCTCTCTCTCTCTCTCTCTCTCTTCCTTGCCCTCTCTATCTCTCTCTCTTTCTCGCCGACGAATGCGTGCCGTACTTAGACTCCGCAAGCAGCATTACATGACTCATCGAGTAGAGATTTATTCCTTCCATTACCTCGCGCCCTCAGTGTCTTAATGTTACAACTTTCCAACGTGCGCCAGAGCGCTGAAAAAACAAAACTATTTTGTTTTTCAGCATTCGTATAATTCAGTATCTTAAAGCAAAAACCTTGAGAAAATAGCAGCATTTTTGTTTTCTCTAAATGCATTTCCCCTTCTCTCTCTCTCTCTCTCTCTCTCTCTCTCTGCATCCCTAGTTGTCAGAGCATGCTTGAGAAATGCGACTGACAGGTTTATGTTCCTGCTAATGTGTTTGCCCTTTGCATATACAAATCTGATTGTCTACGGTGTGCAGGCTGAGGCTTTTGTACGTGACAGGTATCACTTTTGAGATCAGCTCATCTCAGGGCGCGGCACTGCTCGCTTCTTTCTGCTAATTCTGTTAAAGCCACTGGGACTCCTAATAAGGAACAAATGCGCCTTCATGTTTGGCCCTCTGGCGTGTGAGGTTTATTTGTGGGTGGTTGTGGGAAGAAGATGCACACGCATATCGATGCACACATATACACATATTTAGCGAACACACATTCCCTCTTGCTTTTACACGCCGGCAAACGCACACGCGCAGGCACACACAGCCACAGGCAAAAAAGAGGTGCAGAGACGCAGGAGCATTCATAACAGGCTCACTACAGAAATAGGCCCTATAATTTACTTGTGCTAAATGCAGCTTTTTAGTAAGTGCCAAAGCGACCGGCATCCTACTCTCCAATTCCACTCTCCTCTGCTCTTACTCCTCCTCCTCCTCCTCCTCCTCCTCCTCGCCCCTCCTGCCCCACATTGTAATTGTCTCCTGAAAGAGCACACGGTAAATAAAGCTAATGCAATATTTTCTCCGGAGTTTGTCTTGTGATGTAGTGCCGCGTTTGGCTTCCCGGAGAACTAAGTTTTTTTTTTTGTTTTTTTTTCTTTTTTGTAAATTGAACTCGGTGGCTGGTTAGATGAATAATGGCTTTTCTGAACTAGTTTTCAAGGTTAGAATTCACCGCAAAGGACACACTTTCACATCTAAAGTCCATTATCAAAATCCACGCGACTCCTCGAAATGGGGATTTTTATTTTTCATGCTATGCTACTTTGAGGTAATACAGAAACACACATTGACAGTCTCCCCGTCTGATGTTGTCTCTCATTCTCTCCGGCTGTGTTTTGGTGTGTCAGAGCCTCTCTCACCTCCATCACTTCCTTCCTCTCACCCCGGCTGCCCCTGCACAGCCACCGTGACATCTCCTTCAGCATTTCCTCTCTTTTCTTTGTAGCACCCGTCCTCTCTCCTACCTGACATCATCTTTCTCTCATCCCTAAGTGCTGCTTTCCCCTCTCCACCCTCCCAGTCAGCTTTCCACTGCTGTCTCCATGGTGTAGTGATGGTCACCATGGCAACTGTCAGGCAAGTGGAGGGTGGCTCACAGGATTGCATTGGCGGTGGTGGTTGGTGGGGGGGGGGGGGGTTATGGAGGTAAAGGGACCACTGTATGTTGAACAGTGAGGCAGCACATTATCAGACATCACTGAAAACTCACGGTAGCCGGATACAGATCAATACAGTATTTCGGATTCGGATTCCGGGATCTGTTGGTCATTTCACCAGCAGTTCAGCCGACCCAACAGGTGACTGTGGTGCGGGTACAGGCACCGCCGGATGACGGTCCTTTCAGGGGCCGTTGCACTTGAGTCTAGCCGACAAAATGACTAGCTCCGTTTTTGGAGAAAAGACTGTGGTTTGGATTTAAACACTACAAAAGGAACGGACATGCGTCTCCTGGGTGAAAGTATTTCATTTTCCCCGGGAATCTCTCCGTCTAGATAGCGCTGTGTTTTATGACCCGACCTCCACCCGACGCCGCCCACAGTGTTCTCACACAGCAGCAGTCACTGGGGTGCAAACAGCAAACACACGCATTACAGTGCATTACTTTTTGTGGCCATGTGTACAAAGGGTTTGTGAGAACAGCCTGCACATATACCATTACTACACACACACACATATACACACACACACACACAACTTACTTAACAGTCACACAAAGAAGCTCTCAGTGCAAGAGCATTAGTTGAGTTGAGAGGCTTACCACTCGATATGGGGCTTTAAGACTACCTGTGGATTCCCATACAAAGAGAGTGAACTAATGTAAATTTTAATATAATTGGCTTAGGTGGCATGGAAAATGCAACATGCAATTTTATGTATTTAGACTGCATCAGAGAGCTCAAAGTGAGTCACGTTTGATGGAATGCAGTGAAGAGATGGGAAAGTGCCTATTACCTGTAGCTGAGGAAAAACTCCAAGCTACTGTTTTATTTACCAATCCCTCAGACTCTGTCTCCTTTATTTTTTCTTCAACTGCTGGCTTTAATCTCGGTGTGCAGCTGAGCTCCCTATAAGGAGACTTTAGATTACATTGGACAGCTAAGATGAGAAACCCACGCAAAGAGATACAAAACAAAGGGAAAGGAAGTGAGAGTCAGGCTGAGGTAACATGAGATCTGCACATACAGTATTAAGAACGTCAGACATACAGTACAGACAGATGGACTGGCAAGGGTAGTGACACAAGCAACTGGCTACATGGCAGCAGTAACCGAAGACTAACAAAAAAAGTGTGCTGAGAAACAACCAGGCAGATAGACAGACAGTCCAAGACTGTGTCAGACATGTTAATAGGTGGCTGTCAGCCAGCCAAGCAGTCATAATCCATAATTCCATCCTCATGCCATCCCAATGAATGTATTTGGAACCTGTTTTCATTAACCTTGTGTTAGTGCACTGCATATATGCAACACTTGCAAATTCCCTCACTCAGGGCCAAACACACACACGCACACACACAGCTCAAATTCACTTGCACCATGTAAGCCTAATGACTGGAGTTTATTTGTGCATTGACACATAAAATGGTTGACCAGCGGGTTTATGATTTCTCCAGCGGACTCCCCATGCCCTCCAGCTTGGTGATAGGAATAGTAGTCTGCCTGTGCACCCTGGCATGGGTATGACACTCACAAATGGTCAATATTGAGAAAGTAAGACTAGATAGAACAAATAAAGAATGACCAAAACAAACTGTTTTAATATGTTATTTAACCCTCTGAGGACAAAACATGCACCGGCAAGTCCAAGCAATATTTGACAAAACCCCTATTTAAAAAGTAATATTACAAAATTTCATTTTATACATTTCTCTGCTATTTTATTAATATATGACACGGTTTTTGTTAACCCAAGACTTTTCTAAAGCAATTTTAAACACCAAAACAATTAAGTGGAAATATTTTTTTCACAAGACATTTTAAGAAATATTTTCACTTTAAGGCCCGTTGTCTCTCTATTCATTGCTCTGGAACAATATTGGGCACCGCTATAAAGACAGCTGAGTTTGTTTTTGATGCATTTTGATATGGAACACATGGGAAACAGTTGTGGGCAAATATCCTAAAAAGGAGAATTCAAAAACATACGAAAAAATGCCCTTAGACCTCAGAGGGTGTTAGGTTCTAGCTCTCAAATTAAGGCAAAACCTATAGTAACACTGTTTTAACTTCCTAATCACATTTTTGCCAATAACTTTATTCGTCTTACACAGCAGAGATACCAGGAGAAAATCTCAGGTGTAACTAGAGGCCGCATTGTTCAGAAAGCTGGAAACTGGACTCTAATGCGTCATGTACTGTATGGCTATGAACTGAAAAGCATCATTTGATAAATAACTGGAAGCTAAACTGCATTAAAGTTGAGTCGTGTGTGTGTAAGAAAAACACCTGTTACATTTGGGGGGGCTTTTATTTTGAAAATCCAGCCTACTACAGAACTCGCCGTGTTCTCTTATTTACTTCTGGTGGCTTTCATATAGAAAATCCTGCATAGTCCGGATTCACCCAATAATCTTCCATTGCTACCTGGGGCTTTTATTTTGAAAAAATACCATACCGATTAGTCTTCAATGAGCTGAACATTTAGAAATTTGACTAACCATTCTACCTTGTACTGGGTAGATATTTTTTTACTTATTTTACTTAAAGTCTGGAGTTCTATAAATGTATCTGAGAATATAGACTAATACTCTAGGTGGTCATTTTAATTATATCCACGCTACAGTATGGGACAGGACGGACAAACCAACCGCGTCAGACAGACACAAAGAATTTGAATTCCAGAGAAAAATGACTGAATGAATACCCCTCGATAAAAATTGAAGTCAGGTGTGAGAAAAGAGAAGGGAAAGGAGCAAGGTGAGCTGTGCTCGGAATGCAAGTGGAGCAAGTGAAAGAGAGTCTCCGGCCAATCAAAGTCAAAAGTTGACTGGAGTAACTGCTCTGCTACAGGGACATGTCAGATTCCATCGCTTTCATTTCTGGCTCCCGGAGAAGACCATGTAGCTGCAGAGTTAGCTTAAACTCCTCTTATCTGTGGGGGCTGTGGTGAGGGGCAAGCTGCCTAAATTGAGAGAGTGAGAATGCATCGAATGTAGATTTGTTTCAATAACCATTAGCGTGTCTGCCGCGGCACAACAGCTGATTCCATTTATTCCCAGTAAGCTGTGGAATGATAATTAGTGAGGTGATGCATGCGCGTGCATGTGTTGTGGTTATCTCAGTAGAATATGTGTGCGTCTTTCTTTGCTGGCACACACGTTTTTGCTATATATTATGCAGAGTTTTGGGGGATTGAAAGGATTTGTGTTGCTCTACAGTTCCCACTCCCATAAAGCTCGAGCGTTTTGCATATGCATCTGCACAGTTTTGTCCTTTTTTTTTGTGACAACTGCACACTTTTGTTTCTTGAGTGTTTTTGGTTGTTTAATTTTTCTTAGTAGTTTTGTATGCCAGCATGCATGAATGACTCTGTGTGTGTGTGTGTGTGTGTTTTGTGAGAGAGAGAGAGAGAGAGAGAGAGAGAGTGGGGAATGAGCAGTCTGTCATGCCTGAGAGGGAGCCAAGCCTGTTTAAATTGCCTTCTGGCTTCCAAGCCTCTCATCTGCAAACTGGCACCTCTTGTTCTCTCTCTCTCTCTCTCTCTCTCTCTCTCTCTCTCTCTCTCTCTCTCTCTCTCTCTCCCCTTTCTCTCTCTCTCCCTCTCTCCCATCCTTTCTCTTTTCTTTGTATGTCAACCTCTGTCTTTCCTCCCATTTTCTATGTATGCCTCTATTCTGTCCTCCCCCGTTTCTTTTTTGCACATCTCTCTTCCTCTGTCTGTTTTTCCGCCTCACTGTCACTTTCTGTCACTTTTCCGCCGTGATGCACCTCTGTACCCAAAACGACGACGCTATTAACTTCCCCGCAAACACATGCACGTTCACACACACACACACACACACACACACACACACGCACGCAGGTGCTGTCAAATCCCACTACTTGAATGTGCGTCGACTGCAGCCTTAACTCTGAGGGACCACAAAACTGCTAATGCTGCGTTCCCACTTGTTGCATACAGTACCAGACCGACAGAGCTATGTACACACCACGCATTTTATATGTATGCTGAAAAGTAGCACAGCGCTGCTTAAAGAAATGAGCCTTTAGTTCTTGTGCTAGCCTTAGCCTCAATTCCCATTCATCACACAGACTTCAAGACAGCATTTACTGCCCCCCATTCAGCATATATACAGTATATATATATATGTGTGTGTGTGTGTAGTTTGTGTATGTGTGTGCATGTGCATACACATCTGTTGATACGCCACTAATAACCCCCATTTGTTTGTCCTTCAGTGTAATGGCCTCCATAAATCACATCATATTCTTCCAAGAGGCTCTCCACCGGGCCCCCCTCTCCCCCTCATCTAGCCTTGTGTCTCCCCCTTTGGCCCGTCCCACACCCCGGCCTCACCTCCTCACACTTGGACTTTTTTCTTCCCTACTCTTCTTTTATGTTTCAAATTTTTCACCCACCCACGGCCACTCATTCAAGGTCTCCGGCGAGGCCCGCTTGACCGCACCCCAGCTTTTCGCGAGGTCTTTTTTTCTTTATGAGCTCGAGCACTTTGACCCTCGGTTTCCCCCTCTCCATTGATCATTACGTTAGCGAGGCGTGACGGTGAAGTTGATTTTTGATTGCGCGAAGGTTGTCATCGGGTTGTGGCGCTAAACGAGGTGAAAAGGCCATGTGTCAAATGGAGCGATTAGTATACTTTGAGAGGAGGTACTTGTTTAATGGCAAACCAGTTTGCTCCAGGATCCTGCGGTGTCTGTGTGTGTGTGTGTGTGTGTGTGTGTGTGTGTGTGTGTGTGTGTGGAGGGTATTCATGATTGTCCTTGGATACTTTGGCGTGATATAGAATTCTGAGTGGTTTAAAAGCTTCATGCTGTTTCAGCCAAGGTTGTTTTTCACACTGAGTAGTCCCCTCTCTGTCTCTCTCTCTCTCTTTTTATTTCTCTCTCTCTTCATCTCTGTCATACACACACTCACACACATTTCTGTACTTATTCCTCCCTTACTGTGAACTCCTTGGGTATCAGAGACTTGCTACTATACACACACACACACGCACGCAAATTTGTTCACAACCTAATGCCATTACTCAACCTATTCAGGATACATCTTATCTGTTGAACTGCACACAAACACAAATAAGATAGACAGACACACACACACACACACACACACACTCACACAAGATAAGCACATTTACAGTTTCACCTATGCATACTGAGTTCATTATACACCTGAAAGTGGGGCAGCCTATCTTTCAAGGAGACAATCGCTTTGGTTACAGCATTAGAAGCTGGATAAAGAAATCTTCACTTTGGCTCACCATATGCTCTCAAATACACCTAAACCCTCCAGTGGAGAAGAGGTGGAGGTTTTTGAAGAGCGGATGCGGGAAGAAAAAGAAGCAAAAGGGGAACGAGCAGGGAGGTGAGAGGGCATAAACCCCCCCAATCTTATTTTATCCACCGGATATCATTGATGATCACTTGCGGGATTATTTTGTATTTATGTGCTGGTGGTGTCTTAGTCATTACTGGTGGATTTTTTATGAATACAACTTAGCTGGAATTATAATATTTTCTGTGTAACTCAGCACTTCCACCAAATTACACAACAGACCAGAGTACAGTGCAGAGCAGTCGCCCCAGTCTCGACCCCTACAACAGCCTCAATGTCGTGTTTACTGACATCAAATAGAGAAATTATTTGTGATGTGACTTTCTGTTTCACAAAATCAAAGAAATGTGTGAGAGATCAGTAATAACATCATTTTTTTTTTTTTAAGTTCTATTTGTGGCCTTGAGAGTGTTGTGTCTTGGTGAAATTACATCAATTCTTTAAATTACTTTAGCCTTTAATTATCCTGGGCTGAACCTCTCTAGAATGTTGCATTGTACTCAGCTTGGTGCAGTTTTATGTATGGTTAGGTAGTAAGCCACCCAACGGTGCTTTTGTCCGGAGAATGTACAGCCTTTCTGTTAAGAGCACAAATGCCTTTCATCACTTTTTGTAAATTCATCACTCTTTTTTTTATTTTTTACCAAATTGGAAAAAAACTGAAGCAACTGTCCATCTTAAAGGAGCTTTCTTAGTGAGTTAGTAAGTAAGTAAAGTTTATTGTAGTGCTGTCAAACTATTAAAATATTTAATCGTGATTAATCACATTAATGTCACTCACAATCAATGGCACACTTTAATCTATTCTAAATAGCCCTTGATTTCTCTTTGTCCCATTATTTTTTCTCATTTTAATGCTCTTATCAACATGGAAAAGTGGACCGGCTTGCTTTGTACCAGTGTTTTTTTTATTGAAAACAACATTGGCATGTAGTCTACTGTAGTGTTCAATTTCACACTAACATTCTCACTTAGAGCAAATAGTCTCTCACACAAAGTAACACTGTCCATCAATAAAAGGGTGAAAAAAGTACTTTGGGTGGGGGGGGAATTGGCATCAGCTGTGTGCTTGGTGGTATTTCAGACTGGCCGTGCTGCGATGACAGCTCAGTTCACAACGACAAAACACACAGATCCCTTTGGTCTCGTCAATGGAAAATTTGGCACCTTTTATAAAGTCAACTTTCTAACGTTACCACGCTTTAGCCGGCTCGCAAGCCCAAACGGCGTGTGTGAGGCGTGCCTGTTTTTCTGTTTCCGGTCTACCTAGATCCGGTGGTAGCAGCATGTGAAAAAAGGCCAAAAAGAACGTTAATCTTGTGATAGAATAATAACGCGTTAACCCGTTAATAACGCGGTTAACTGACAGCACTGGTTTATTTACATAGCATATTACCCATATCATACAGCTGTCTAGATTCCCTGAATCTATGGAGGAACACAGTTGAAGTAATCCTCTGCCTGGAAAGGTTGTGAGGCTATGTTGGACAATGACCTGAATGAGACCTGGGCTACCACTGTCTCAACGTACATAGCATGAGTTTGTGAGTTAGAAATTCCACAACACAACTAAGACTCTTGCCTTTCTTTGAATTTGTCTGATGATTTCGGCATTGGCCCTTGATGGACAGAGGTTTCGGAATCTCGCCATCTGTCTAGTTAGACATTTTTGTTGTATAAAGGCGTTTTTCCATTACATGGTACCTGCTTGACTCGGCCGCGGTGCCCTGTCCTCCTTTTTCCGTTGCACATTAGAAGTGTGGCTGATTCTCATAGCAGGAAACTGCCACAACCTTCAAAAAACACACTCTGTAAGTGTCTTGTCTTTCTCTGATGTTATGTGTTGAGGACCACAATGGAAATGGAAAGTCCTGGACTGTTTTTATCCTGGATTTCTTTTTAAATCAAATCCAAAAAGGTATGGTATCGAAGGTATGTTGGTTTTGATTCTGGACATGTGGCTGTTTGCCAGAAGACAAATTTAGTTTCAAAAGAATCTTGAGGCAGCAAGAAAAAACAACAACACTGGATAAACTATTTAAACATGGTGGGTTTGTTCAAGACACCCCCCCCCCCCTCCCCCATCTGTCTCTAGCAATGATGACGCAGTGATTAATGATGATTCTCTCCGACCAACCAGCAGTCTGCAGGTTTTCACGTCACCTTTTGGTATCGCCTTAGCTCGCTTGGAACCTCGACTGAGGTAGTACTACAAAGAGTACCTGTTAGCAGGTACCAAGGACATTTTTTTTGCAAGGAAAAACCAAAAAAAGGTGAATAGAGTCGAGGTGAGTCGAATTGGTGCCATGCAGTGGATAAACGCCAACATTCACCCTTCTTCTTAACGCTTGGACGCAATCGGACTTTACACAGACTTTGTACTAGGGAGCTGGCAGGAAAAAAGTCTGTTAAATGTCAGGTACAACTGACTTAGGCATTTACATTCTCACATACAATGTCTAGAGACTATAGAAACATGCATGTATGATCAAAATGTTATTGGGATACCATACACATTATCCTTAATAAACTCTATTATGAATGCTTGATATATTTATTGCTGTTGTGTTCATTTGATGTTTCTCTTTAAAATCACACCAGTGATTGGAACATTTCAAACAGCAAAAACAAGCTGCTGCCCGTTCACCTCCATATCAAGCATCTCAAGATCAAAAAAGCCTGTTAAGACTTGGCTCCTCATGGTCTCTCGGGGGAGATTTGCAAATCATTGCCCCAGAAACAGGTAGCAGGCAATGAAGCAGACCACGAAACCAACTCAAATAAAAAAAAGTCACCACTGAAGACTGCCTCCTCGCAGTAAATGGGTCATGCCTCAAAATTTCTGAAAGTTTCAAATTATTGCACAGCCTTGCCTTGTTGAACTCTCCCTTAGTTTAGGGTAGAGCTGTCTGGGCAAGGGAAAATAAAAACGTTCTCATGGCTCCTGTTGTTCTGTAGAATTAACTTTCTTTCCTGGGGCCTCATTTATAAAATTCTGCGTAGATTCTATTCTGAAAGATTTCGCGCGTCAAAAAGTCAGAATTTTTGTACGCAAAAAAAAACATTCTTGATGACCTGAAGCGGAAAAATGGGGGAAAGACACAGTTCAGTGATGGTGAGATTGAGTTGCTCTTGTTAAATCTTCAATTAATGCCAAATCTCCCATGCTGTTGATTGGTTGCAATACACAGGCCATCGGGAACTGTAGGGCTATTTATTTATTGTCCCAACGGATTAATAAAGTCCAATAAACAGGTGGTGGATTGGAGTCATATGCTTGTTTTTTTGTTTTTAGACACTTTTGTTGAAATTGTTCTCTCTTTTTTTACGCATTTTTTCTTTTATCATTTTTTTTTTCTCCAAATGCTATAAAATTGACAAAAAAACACACACAAATTCACTGAAAGTAGTTTAGATTATTTAACTTGTGAGGAGCGTGGATGGTTCCCAACCACGTTACTTTTTTGGAAAATCTGTTTGAAAGAAACCCAAATTTCTGATATAAAAACTTTTTGGAAAGGGGTCAAATTTGACCAATAGACAACAGGAAGGTTGATAAAGTCCAATGAACTGGTGGCTTCATCAGGGTAATTAAGTGGGGCAAGTGTTTTGGATGCTGGCTCTGAGTACTTTGTCCATGTGATCTTTCCTGTTACCATCGGAGATCACTAAAACACCTTGGGAGCGTTACGCACCATCACACACATGGTCAAAAAGTTGCGGAAAACTGGGCACATTTTTATGTATTGGAAATTCTTTATTAATCCTGACTTTTGTGAGGAATGTTGCAACCAAATTTCACTCTGCTTCATGGAACTTTTTCTTGCGTAAGAGGGTTTTCTAAATGAGCCCCTCTATGTGTTTCCTCTATCTCACTTTATTTCCTATTCTTTTTCACCCATGCTGTCTGGCTTGCCCATGGCATTTTGTTCAAATCTTTATGGTTGGCAGAGGAACCATAGTCCACATTGTGGTGATCCCTCGACTTTCCTCTAGCTCCACCATGAGGTACACATCTGTGTATCAGAGGGAAATATCTCACCCAATAAAACTATGTTGTAGTGTAGATTTTCATGGTCCCCAGAGTACACATTCTAATTACTTTTGTAATCCTCTGACTTTTCGTCTACTGCCGCCATATGGTTAACATTTATCTTTTTATTGAAACATTTCAACAACAATAGGACAGAGTCTTGTCCCCAGAGGTTGAACAGTGATACCTCTGATCCCCTGACCGTTTCCATAGCAACCTCATCAGGTAGAAATTGCAGTCTTTCCATTACTTTGGTTTATGAACAAATTCTTGCAAAACTACTCCCTTTCCCATCAGCCTCAGCTGTGCATGGTATTTACTGCAATTAGCAAATTTTAGCATTCTAACATGCTAAATTAAGATGGTGAGCATAAGAAAAAAGGAGAGTTGGAAGAAACATATTACATTCACTCTCATTACTGGACAACCCGGTCTAACGGCAGTTCAGGAAATGGTCCCGTTGTTCCACGTGACTAACGCTAAAATTTCTCGTGACCACTTCACAAACTGCCATGAGACTGGGCTGCAGCAGCCTGCTCTGGGGGACAAAATCCACGGTCTCTGGGGGACGCAACAACGAAGAAATGAAACACAGACAACAACAGGACGGACTGCCGGATGCTCTACAACAATGGGACGGTTGTGATTGTGTTAGGTTCAAAGACTTTACTGGTAAAATTACACATGGACACAGATTTGCCTTTTATGACTTTGCGAAGGGGTATAGAGCCAAAAAGAATTCAGCAGTCTTTTCCGAAGCTCTCATGGGGGTGTGCACAGAAAATTGATTTCCATAATGGGTGTAGGATACAGTTGTTTAACATAAATGTAGGCTAACACATCATTGTTTTACATAAAAGTGGGTTGGTACATCATGTTATCTGCTATAATATTGGTTAAAGAGAAACTGGGTGTATCAAGCAAGTTTTAAGGTTACCACAGTTCACTGAAATTTTAATAAAGAACCAATAGCTCATTCATTAAATTCTGGAGTGTGGTCTATCTGTATAGTGTCTTGAGATAACTCTTGTTATGAATTGATACTACAAATAAAATTGAATTGAATTGAATTGAATTCACACAGTCACAGCTGCAAATTAATCTTATTTTACCCTGCTGGCCAGACACAGGAGTGTCCGGCTCTCCTCGTCTCAGTGTTCTTCTTCATTTCTCAGGGTTTACAAAATATTCACATGATGACTTTTAAAAAATGCTACTTGTTCAGTTTTCATACAATAGAACTCTGTTCAGTCTCCACAGATTAGGAGAAGAAGAACGGAACGGAAAGGAACTGCCACATGCGGGACGCGACCCCCTGTCTCCAGGGTGAAAGTCCTGTGTTGTTTTGTCCCATCCGAACCAACCTCCTTTTAATAATTATTATTATTATTTTTTTAAATTATATCCAAGACTGAGTGCATGGATGCGAATGGAAGTAGGATTGAGTTGTTGTAAAACACACATGGGTGGATAGAAGGTAGGAAAGATGGCTTTTTATCTTATTTAGTATAGAAAATGGTAATTTGTAATCTGCAGTTTGCACAGCTCTTTGAGTAGCCCATATGTTAACTGTACATTTGTCTTTTAGTTGTTTCATCCCTGTGCATGTTGTTTTGTCTCTGTTGTAACTCTTGCAGCAAAGTTACTCAGTGTCCAAGACACATTTCTCCTTAGGGAGACAAATAAAGATACTTTGACTTAGGCGGATTTTTGGCCTTTCAACACTACTTGCTACTGTAATCGTGCTTTTATCACGAAAGATGCTTCCCATTGAAATACATCAGTTTAACATTTGTGCTCACCACCACGAAAAAAAAAACGAGAAAATTGTGTCCATGTACACAAATCAATAGATTAAAAAAACCATGTCACAAATTACCATGACACTACGCTGTACTTGAACAAAGTTGTTAGTGTAATGAAATTGGTATTTGTACTGTTCTGTACTTTGCAACTTTCAAGTCACATCCGTTACACAGTAACAAATAATTCATAATTCATTCCTGATAAACTTTGTGAGACTGGAACAGAAGAAAGGAGATCCAGCAGCCACTGCCACAGGAGGGCAGCGCCCAGACAGTTGACACTGCACTCAGCTGACACTCTGAAGAGATAAGTAACCTCAGGGGTGTCAGGGGTGTCAGGGGTGCGTAACTGCCGCCCCATCTGAGCCCATAGGCGTGTGCGCTACGCGGTGTGTAAAAAGTGTGCAATTTTTGAAAGTATTTTCGCATTATATTGCTTGTTGCACTTGTCGTGAGTTTTCCGTTTTCTAGGTAATTCTAGTGAAGCTACTCTGACAAAGACTGTTGTGTATTTATAATTAATGATGAGTTGTATGAAAGGGCTGGAAAGTGCCCTTCTATGGAAATGGAATATAATGGAATGTTGTTCCACTTCCACTCCTTTAATTTAACAATGGTATCATATATCATCCCTTACCCTTCCCTTTCCCTTTTAACAATGTAAGACAGCTACGATTACTCGGACTACATTTTAACCTCTCTCCCTACATTGGCTGTTAATTACGTATTTTTACTTGAGTACAATTTTTAGTACTTTTCCCCCAGGTACCCACTACATCTTCTCAACATAAAGCATTGACAAGGTGAGTGTGTTAGCCTGCTGATGATGGCCTTGTCACCTCATAGTGACACCAGCAATGCTCCGGACTCACAGTCTGGACTTTTATCAGCCTCATATGTTTTAAACTTTACTCTTTTTGAAATGCCATGCTCTCTGGTGCACCTGTGTGGTTCACCTGGTGGAGCGTGTGCCCTATGTACAGAGTCTCAGTCCTCCCCACAGCTGCTGTGGGTTCAATTCCGACCTGCAGCCCTTTGCTGCATGTCATTCCCCCTATCTCTCTCGCCTGTCATGCCTAAAACTGTAGAACAAGCAGGCCGGGAAAAGAGCAAAGACTAATGTCTTCCATGTCAGTGTGTTGGCTCCTGCAGCTGCCGTGGCTTTTGTTGTGCTTTTTTGACTATTCCTACTCACTCTTTAATGTATTCATTTGTGATGTATGAATTTGTTCTACTAAAGTGAGCAGCTTTGCAATATCACCCCGTCAAAGTTCATGGCCAGGTCAGCAGCCAGCACTCTCAAAAGTCTAACTGCTACCGGTGTTCGCCCTCCTCCTGCTGTTTTTCCATCGCTCCCTTGCCTCAGCAACAACAACACCATCAACATAATATACACGCAACATCTGAACTATCAAATATTTATACAATATTACTGTACGTCGGGCTGCCTAAAGCCATACAAGACCATACATCTTCGTCAGAAACGTTTGCCGCTTTGTCATTTTTACTATGCGCTACAATGGCTGGGGCATGAGGTAACATCGCAGCTTATTGTCCATATGTGGTTTGACTAGCTGTAAATCTGCTGAGAGAATATGCAAGAGCATTCAGTATGCACGTTATGGGAATATTAAAGTAAAAGGATAAAACAGGGAAAATAGTCATTGAGGTGCGGCGAGGAGAAGAGAGGACAGTGAGTTTATGACTCCCGCTTTAATGGCACCACATTATTCAGAAGTCCTCCAGGACAAATCCAGCTGTTCACTCATAACCCCTTGCTTGCAGTCACTCTCTCTTTTCCCTTTGCTCTCATTCTTCTGTCTATTGCCCTGACACACCTTCCTGATCTCTCCCTATGTTTTTTAAAAGCTGCTGCACCTCACTCTCTCAAAATTTCTATCTCTCTCTTTTTACAGTATCTCTTTCCCTCCCTCCCTCCCTCGGTATCTCTTCCCCTCCCTCCTCCCTCCCTCCCCTGTCTTTCCCTTAATCCCATCCAGAAGTTGAGTGACAAACCTAATTGGAGTGCAGAGAGGGTCCAGTGGGAAACCAGACATGAAGCAAAAGAGACACTCTCTTCTGTAAAGAATGCAACACAGCGAGCCAGAGACAGTGATGGCCAGTCAAATAAACTAGTTGGAGAGAGACAATCAAAACGGATTGAAAGTGTGATGTGTGTGTCCGTGTGTATAGTGTTTGTGTATGTGAGAGAGAGAGAGAGTGCAAGTGTGTGATACCTTGTTTAGAGCTGAAATGTCAGGTTGCTGGAAGGAACTCTGTCCCCGTGGAAGCCATCAATCATCCAGGTTTCACATTTGTTGTTAATAAGTTGTCTTAGATTGCTTAGCTCTGCGTGAAATACAAGACTAGTGACATTCTAACAACTGTTGCTGCAGTGTAGCAGAGTACAGGTTTTTATCTGTGCTACCTGTGTATCTTTCCTTTCAAATGTCGGCGTGAAATACTGTTGAAATTGCAGACTGATTGGCGAAATCTGCCAGAGTATTGCATTTTTGTGGGAAAAAACACTTCAGGTTTAGATGCACCGGCTGCCAAAACGCCTTGGGCAAAATAGCTCAGTGTAACTAGAACTGTTTTGTTCAAGTGTAACATGTTGCACCTTGTGTAAAAAAGATTTAAATCTTTTGACTGTTACAGCTAAAAAAGGCAGTCCAGGATGTCGAGTAATTCATAAAGGAAGATTCTGCATCTCACAATTTACTTCCAATGCCAGCGTTCAGTGACAATTAGTATTAGAAGTAGCTTGTCTTTTTATGTGGCGAGGCAGAAAAAAAGGCGCAGAGGTCGAGGGTGGTGGATGGTGGATGTGAGGGATTCATATTTATCCCAAAAGGAAACATTTTCATCAAGGTACATTGACTTGGTTTAAAGGTACAATTTCAGCTACAGTCAAAATGCATTGGTTATATTCCTGTCAACAAGGACAAATCCATGTATGTTAAAGTCTGCTGAAAACAGCCTCATGGAAGTACTATTTGTCAATGTTTCATTGTATACACAAAAAAAAATGAATAAAGTAATTTGACAAAGCTGGTGGCACACATTGTTTTGTGTATACAATGTACCCATTGTTTTAGCCTTACCTTGATAGTAGAGCCTACAATTGATGAATTTGGTGGGCCAAAACGAGGGATACACATCTCAAGTTATCTCAAGACACCTTTCAGGTAGAGTAGGTCTAGACCACACACATTAGACCATTTTCACAGACCCCAAAGAGCAAGCACTGGCGAGGAAAAACTCCCCTTTAAGAAGAAACCTCGGACAGACCCAGGCTCTTGGTAGGCGGTGTCTGACGGGCGGTTGGAGGTGTGATGAACAGTAGCAAAGCCACAATAAAGATAATGGAACCATAACTAGAAATAGTAGTTGTAGTAGTAGTTCATGGCGTAGCAGGTCACTGCAGGGCGGTGCAGGGGATGGCAGGACGTAGACGGACGTAGCAGGGGATAGCAGGACGTAGACAGACGTAGCAGGGGATAGCAGGACGTAGACAGACGTAGCAGGGCGTAGACGGATGTAGCAGGGGGTAGCAGGGCGTATACGGATGTAGCAGGGCCCTCCAGAGCATAGCAGGGTGTAGCAGGGCACAGGAGGGCATGCAGCAGGACCACGGGTACAGCTGCAACCATGATTAAGGTGCCACCCTAATCCAAGGAAAACTGCTAAAACAGAGCTAAGTAAGTTAGTAACAAGCATTCTGGGACATGGATGCACACAGATGGAAAGATAGATATACTGGTTATATATATATAACATGGTTTCACGCCTCGAACCGAAATAGTTTTTTTTCTGTTTGTCTTTGGAAATGGTAAAATTGTTTGGAAGTGTATTCCCAAGAACTCTGTTTCATGCGCTTCACGCCATGCGCTTAGATCGTTAAAATAGGGCCCTTAGTATGTGCAGCAGTAAGTGAATGCATCACCGTTGAAATGCCATGACGTTACCCGCTGATTCTGACTGTATTCACTTCTGTCGCTCTGTGTTGAGCTCGCTAGAAGCCGGCCAGTACTGTGACTGGCTTAGCTGACAATCTACTGATTTGCTCAGTATAACCTGTATAGTTTGAAGATTCTTTGTTAGAGATTTGTTTGTACATGTACTATATACTTCCAATGTCAAGGTGGTGCATGCGTTCCAAACTGTACACACTCACCAAAGCCATTTATGCCACACAGCCCCTTTGTGAGTATGCAGAAAGTATAACTTCTTAGATTTCCCTGATTGGTGGCAGACAGCAGTGCAACACTAATTGGCCAGTTTGTTTCATTATGAAGCGAGGGGTCTGTGAATGATTGAAATGAATGTCAGTGATCACACCAGTAATTCAATCATTGTTTATGAAATGTTATCCCCCCCACATAAGCAACATGAATCGAATGAATACACTCCTAATGAAAAGCTGATTCCTTTTGATTCTTCTCTGCTATTCTTTTCTGCATTACAGTGTTTTTGTTTGAGCAGGGTGACCGCATATTGATTTCCAAAAAAACACACACTCGGCCGGCCTCGAAACACAAATTCAGACAGGCTTCTCAGAGGTTGATGAACATGCTTTATTATGCCTCAATACGGTGGCTGACAGGGGCCAACGCCCTGCAATTTCAGAAAACACATGCAAAAAAAAAAAAAAAACTTCATTAATTTGGCAACATGTACATTGCATTTAACAAACGCACTGCAAACACACACAACACAACCAAATACACAAACCCACTGCAAACACACACAACACAACCAAATACACGAACGCACTGCAAATACACACAACACAACCAAATACACGAATGCACTGCAAATACACGCAACACAACCAAATACAGAAATGCGATGCAAATACAGAAACGATGCAAACAAAAATAAAAAAATTCACATTGACATAGACCCCACATCCAAAGACCACCATGTCATGGGACCTTTAAGGGAGCACCTCAGGCCTTGACTGTCGTGAGATCATCGAAGATGGTGTCACAGAGAGATATGAGAGGTTCCTTTGCCTTCATAAGACTCCAAAACACATCATCTCTAGCAAATGCAAACATAAACAGTACGCCCCAACTCCCCAAAGCGAGAACGCTAAATCAATGCTAGATGACTGATTAAACCTTAACTAAAGTCCTATCAAACGAGACCAATATATTCTGACAACGCTCTACACTCAGACTGCCTGAAAACAGAGCAGTCTGTGCATCAGTGGGATTTAAACCAGCTAAAGTCATTGAAAGATAAACGAAAAGAGCCATCGAAAGATGTTTAATGAAATAATTAGCTGTCAAAAGGCAGGCTGTGGAGCAGGCAAGAAATCCATCACAAGAAAGGGTAAAATCCCCCGGTTGATGTTATAATCCAAGCTTTCAGGGGCCTGGTTGATACGGGCCACTTTTTTTTCTTTGAGTGCATTTTGGCTGGATTAATTGACAGGCTTGTCACAGGAGTGACAGCAGTTTGGTGCAGCTGGAAAGGACCTAACAGGGGAAAGCTTTAGCTTAAAAAATGGGCTGCAACACAGCCAAAATTGGTGTCAAAAATCAAATCCTGCATGCGTGCATTAGACCAGACTCTGTCTGCGTGACGTGTTGTTGAGTTTCTATGTAGAGCAAACCTGTTCTCATTCCCAAGTCGTCAAATAGGGAAGTGCGGCTCTTAGCGTCAGATAGCACGGCAAAAAATCACCCTTTAGGGTCTCGACCGCGGCGCAGTAAGATGGCGTAGTATTGAGAAAGACAGCGGTAGCGAGTAGTATGAAAGACAGAAAGTTGTTTATGGTGGTGGAGGGGTCAAACAACACACGACTTTCAGCCTGGAGACCAGGGTTTGTGTCCTGTTCTTGTCTCGCACGTGACTCAATCATACATTTTTTAACCCCACCCACGGTCTTTCCCCTGACCTAACTGTCCCATTCCTGTGCCGCATGTTCTTTAAACGTACATTTTTATATGACGCCAAATCGGACCGACGCCAAGAACCCCGACGCTAACAGAGACTTTTACATCAGTAACACGAGCTAAAAGCATGGCTTTTTGACGCGCTGGGAGTGAGAATGTGTTGAGTGTAGCACGTCTGAGAACAGTGTCGGATTTGAAGATTAATTCTATTAATAGTGTCCCGATCTTAGTTCCCTAGATTTTTCCAAACTTCAACTGTCAATCATTGTTCTGTCCAGTTGCCTTTCCTAGTGAAATGCTCCTTGCCCATCTGAAGACTCACATTTTCTCCTCTGCAACATAATGTCCTACCTTGAACCTGGTCTTATCTCTCTGGTTTTTTTTTTTTTTTTGAGTGGTAAATTCTAAGCCCAGGAAAACCTTCTTTAGCCTTTTGAAGTTCCCAGACCTGTTTGCGTGAAATCAATCGCAGGCACCTTTTTTCAAATGCCTCACTTCAAAGTGCTGTCTGCCCCACTGCTGCCGCCGAGGCCTCCTTCCAATTCCATCAGTGAATGATTGGTGCCTCTCGGTTCTTAAGTAAGATTCTGCTCTCTAATTACACTTCACCTAGTTGAGGGATTGTTAATGGAATGTAAAAATAACTGACCCTGAAACTGTGGATGGTAGGGTGCATTATTGAACTACTCCTACCATGGCCTCCAGGGAGAGCAGGAAGGAGGGGGAGATACAACAAGAGAGGTAGTGACAACTAAACAGAGGAACGAAGACAAAAGAGTGCATACATGGCAGTCTTATCCAGACATTTTGCAGCTGTATAGTGAAACTTTGCTTACCCATTGCATAAAACAAAAAAAACCCGTTTTCGCAATGTCCTTGTCTGAAATTCCCAGCCTCCTCCTGCTGGGTTACAGTAATTCTTTAAGGGTCACACATCCTGATGTTGTTGTAATTGGTCTCCTGTGTGTAGATGGAGTGCCTCTAGGCTCTGGATCTCTGTGTCTGCATGTGTTACCGTACAAACAGGTGCGGTGGGAGCAGAAGAAGAAGTGCAGAAAAACAAAAACAAAAAAACAATGCCTGGACCGAATGAGTTCAAAGAGAAGCATTCCCACCGTTGATGTACAGGCTATTTCACGTCTGTTTCATGAATTATTAACGGCAAAGCGCTTTTGTGTTCCACATTTTTAAAAAGAATACAATGGAGACAAATGCGGAAAACTGGGGGAAAGATGGTCTCTGTGTGAGTGTCTCTCTTTCATCATCAACAACACAATCTGTCAGTACATTGTCCCTGCGAAGTCCTAGAATTAGGTTCGGGTATGCTACAGAACATAACATATCTGGGATTTTTTATTTCCCATATAGAGTGTCTTTGACTCCACAACGTCTCGGACAGGCCATTTCATTTTAATCACGACTTTGTGTAACCTGCGGGTATTATCAGTATTGGACATTCAGGTATTGGTGTCAACGTTTTCAGAATGGTCGGGACATAAAATGGTCTAGCTAGTTAGATACAACTCTGCACCAAAGCTTGTTTTCTGTGTGCAAAGCTTGAAAAATCTCAAGAGCAATGCTGTCTAAATTCACAAGTAGTTCATGATACATGTGCCAATGTTGTGTGGATCTCTCTCTCTGATAGTATGTTGTTTTAATGTTTTTTAAATTTTTCTCTTCTTTTTTTTTTAAAGATAGTCTTCCCAGCAATGGATGCTAGTGTGCTTGCCACCAGCTTCTCTTCAATCACCACTGACACGCAAAGACTGCAGACTACACCCTCCTACAACCACGATGGCTACAGCTGATTGGATGAACGCGACAGACGACGGTGGTCATTCAGAATACCACAGAAACAGTTCGCCGAAACGTGTTTCTGAAAACATTTTAAGCGATAAATAGGCCATGTATAGTTGCTGAATCTGTCTTCATTTCAGATCAGCAAAAGGTCAGTTTGAAAGTTTTTGAATGGCGTTGAGCCGTGCCGGCCGCTCCTCATTTGCATAAAGTTGCCTGAAATCATCTTTATGCAAATGAGGAGCAGGCGACTCGATGCTTCTTCAAAGTCTACCCCGACGCTACAAGAGTGCATTGCACGGCTGCTCCTGTAGAAATTAATGGAAAGCGTTGAATTAATGAAAATGACGCTGACAGTGAGTAGGTTTACATGCACACCAATATTTCACTATTGTTCCAAATATGAAAATATTTCGAATTTGATATAGGCATATTCTGGTTGGATATTCCAAATAATGTTTTTTTCTGAATATAGCATTTACCATTTAAGACGTTTGATATTCCAGTATTATTTAGATTTTCGAGGCATTATTTGGACTTGTATACAGCGCATTCAGATTATGGGTCTCAATCAGAGTTTTTATTGCGGTTTACAGCTTATGGTCAGCTCTGTGCGTTGCTATGGTTTCTGTACACAAACCAACCAGCCAACAGTTTGCCAGGCTGCAGACCTGATTAGAAAGAGAAACACAGCTCCTTTTAAACATTCTCGAAGACTGGGACATCAACAGGTTTTGGGATATGAGCACACATCGCTCCGCCGACCTTTTCAAGAAGCTGATTGAAGGAATGAAAGAGGGACGCTGTGTTCCCACGGTCCAACAAGTCCGCCAGCTCTGGAAAACTTTGAAAAAAATCATATGTTGCACAGCTATATATACAATTTGTGGAATATTCTGTCATTAGCCATGTAAACAGTTAGTCGGAATATTGTCTTTTTTGGAATTGGGTAAAAAAATGGAATATTATGTGCATGTCAACGTAGACACAGACCATGTAAAATCAGTGCTCAGGTGGTGAAGGAAGGGGGGTGAAGGTGATAAGAAGACAGAGTGAAGTGGCAGGGGGCACATTGAGAGCACACACACACACACACACACACACACACACACACACACACACACACACACACACACACACACACACAGACATACATTTTTGTGTGTGTGTGTGCAGCAGCCAAATTTAACAAGTTTTACCTCATGAGCCACAGTTGCCTCTTATATGATGTAAAGATATCACATAAGAAAAAAAAAAATTAAATTAAATTTGACATATTTTGGAAATCGTGTCAATCGCAAAGTTAAAAAAGCAGCCGCCGAATGCCGTTACTGCATTCACGTCAATTGGACGACGCTTTACATCCTCATCCTTGCATGTGAAAAACTGAAAAACTTGAGAAATATCCCTTTAAAAGAATATTTAGAGCAGATAAAAAACGTGTGATTAATCTTGTGTTAACTATGGACAATCATGCCAATAATCGCGACTAATGATTCAATCAATTGACACCCCTACTATTTATTCCTTAATCAATGTGTGGTGTGACATATGTGGTTATCCACATATAAAATGACCTATTTTGAGAGGTTGGCCATATTACCAAGCCCTAGGTCCAACCTGTTCTCACTCCAAACTCGTAAAAGACGGACATTTGGACTGTGGCTGTGAGCGTCTAACGGGACAAAAAAGGTGTCCTTCAGCGTGTTTGTATAACGTACTGGGAAGAGCAGCAGCTACACGGGGTTTAGCGAGTAGTATGTAAGGCAGAAAGTGCGTGCAGGGAGGTTGGCTAAAATGGTGGATGGGTCAAACACAGGACTTTCACCCAGGAGACCAGGGTTTGTCTCCTGGGTACCATCTTTCCTACAGTTGCTTTCTTCTCTAACTGGCCTGTTATTCCCGCGTGTCATGGAAGCGTAAGCCCACCCACAACCTTTTCCTTAACATAACAGCATCAAAACGGACGGCAATAGTCCCGACAAAGCACCTTTAGACGCTAAAGGAGACTTTTAGCGTCAATATCAACAACCATGGCACCTGACCAAGGGTCCGTATTTAACGTGATGGGAGTGAGAATGTGGTGCTATGTTCAATTAATGCTATGACGGCAAGCATCAGCCCACAGTGTCGACAGCATCAAGTGCATTGATAATGAAGTGCAGTGTGTTTATTTAACAATGAAATGTTTCCGTTGCATATCGATGTGGACAAGCTGTTCCCCTCCTGAGTTTGCCTTTGCATAAAAATGGCCCTGCAACAAAGTCCAGGAATACGAAGAAAGTTATGGGTAAGAATGGGTGAAAAATATATTCTCTTGTCACATCTGTGCATTGAATCCAGTGTTGCCAAGTCCGCTTATTATAAGCGACTTTGGGCTTGTTTTTTTGTAAAGTTGCTTACAAATATTGGTGGTCGCGGGTTGCGTTTTTTTTGGGCTTGTCATTAAAGTGTAGCTGCTTATTTGGGCTTGTTCCCAGCTTGTTATTGCCGGTTTGCTCGATCCCGCGCCTTTCCCCATAAACACTAAAGACAGCAGCGTTATTTCCCACCCACATCCTGCTTCTAATTGGCTATAACCCAGATGGAAAGGAGTACCAGCCAATCAGAGGCAGAGCAGGGCAGTCTGTTGTTTTCTAGTTAGGAAAATGCGCGAGTAGCGACAATGGTGAGTGGACTGTAGGAGAGTTTTTGGAGGAATACATGCCCGGGATAAAGTGGGTGAAATACAGGAAGAAATATAACAAAGACTGGTAGAAAGGAGGAAAAGAATGGATTCAACCCGTCGTTAGGAACAACTCAAAATCACTGTGAAAAAGTGTCTATATTTCAAATCCCATCAGTTTTCTAATGTTATTAAAGGTGATTTAACTCCATCCTGTGGTCATTGTCCTAATGCTCAAGGGGGGAAATAAATAAACTCTAGCTTACCGTGTGTACAGTTTACCAATCTGTCCACATGGATTGTAAAACCGTGCATTTTTTCACTTCCAGGATCTTAGGGGGGCTCTGTAGAAAAAGTCGCTTTTTTGGGCTTGTTTTCACAGGCCTGGTTGCGTACTTGTCTCGCAAGATCTGGCAACACTGATTGAATCCCATGTGCACGCGCACATGAACACGCGTACACACATTTAGTTACTGCCATTAGAAGGTGTAGGAGTTTGTTGGCCATGATAAAGGACATCAGGTGTCCAGCAGTTGTCCAAAAGTTGAAGGATCCTTGGATTGAATCAGCTTGGCGGTCTCTATGGACTGTTTGGATTTTGCTCAAAAGGGAAACCTTGAGCTTGAGGGTCTGGTCCTCTCAAACACACACTCACATACTCATGGTTATGCATACAAGACGACACGTCCACAAACGCACACAAACATGCACCTGCTTGTCCACCAGGAAGTCTCATTCACACACCGGTCTGCATTCTGAGCACAGACAACCTTGCTCCTTTTGCTTTCAGACTCTCACTTGTCGTCAGGGGGATTCAATTTGTGTGTCTCTCGACGGGGTTGTAGATTTCTCTGTGTCCAACTGTCCATCTGTCTCTTAACTTATCCTGGCTTTCGCATGTGTTTTGCTTTGTTTCTCGCTGCCTGGCATTGTTTTTATCCCTGTGTGCCATCTAGCTTCCTCGAAATGTAGTGGACTGTGGACTTTAGAGGTACATTCACTTCAAATGGAAATGTTTGTGTCTCTTAGTCCGTCTCCTTTTTATTTCTCCGTTCATCTTAGTCTACACCTGAGCACAAAATCATACCAGCTATTGATTGAAATTCAGACATCAACATGACACACAAAGACACACAGAGTGATTTATTTATGCGTTATACATTCAGAGCAACATTCTGGTGCAGTGAGAAAAGAGGAATAGTTTCAGCTGTGACAAATGGCTTGATGGCACAAGAGAAGAATCTATCTATCTGTTCCTACACTTGTTTATTTTTGTCCTAAGTGATGTAGGGTGAGACTTCATACTTCATACATGACGAAGCCCGTGACTTTGGATTAAATGCAGCTTTATGCACACAGTGAATGGACTTTCATAAAAGGAAAAATGGCTGACATGCAATCATATGCACTATTCAAAGATTCTTAACGAATGTAAAATCGACACATCCTTTATAGTCTTTGGGACCTCCCTTCTGGAACCACGGATTTCTAACATCATCCTCCACTCAGGAGATTCTCATCAGACAGACACCATTACTCTTGTGGGCCTCTGCGACTCCGGTCACCGATAAACATCCTAAGTGTGTTATTTTCACTCTGACAGCAACTCTTTCAGAGCCCCATCCTGTTTGATTTTACCCACTTCACATCTGGATCTTGACCAGTTCTCACACACAGGGTCCCTTACTCGTAACCTTCAGTTTCCAGAAGACAGGTCCCTGTCATGAGCTACTTTAGAGAAGATATAAAAATATGAAAATACGTTTGGATACATGCAGAATTAAAATTCAACCTAACAAACCTCCCTTTTTATTCTAGTTAAAATATAATACATCATGCAACACATTCGGATATTCAATACATTATTATTCATTTGAATAACACAAAATACATGATTTCAGTTTACATTAAATACTAGCAATGCTAGTCATGGTAGAGGGCGATGATTTGCTGTTTGAAAATTCCCCTACGATCCCCCTCATTAAATTGCTCCCTAGCCGATTCTTTGGGGCAACCACATCATTCATTGTCATGATGGCGTGGTTCTGAACTTGTCCTTCATCAAGCTTACATGTTCTGGCTCGCACCGCTTTTACATTCACTTTCTCCTGCACATTATTTAATCAATCTTCGATGAATTGCATGCACATGTACAATCCAGGATTAACTGCATTCTGTACCAAAGACATGTTAGTTATCAGATCTTAACCCTCATGTTGTCCTCGGGTCAAACTGACCCATTTTCCTATATCAGTGTTTTTTTTAACTATCCAAAATAACATGATTGATTCCACACAACGCTCTTTGGCAAGTACAAATCTCTACTTTCATTAATTTCATGGTGTCTTCTTCAGTTTTATAGTAATTGGAGAAAAAAAAAACAATTGAAGTTGACATATTCCAGTATGTGATTATCCATCAACATCCATTCCTCTAATTTTAGTTGAAATAATTCCTAATTTCTGCTTTTACAACTCAAACATTGGGTATCATTTCCTATAAATGAGCTTTATTGAACATAGATTCCAAAAATAACTGTAAAACTGATGTTCATAAGTTAGTGTTACGTAGGGTTGAAAACGTCCAAAAAAGTGACAAATATTGAAAAAAGCGTCAAAAGTGTTAAAAAAGAGAAAAAACATCAAAAAACGTTAAAAACATTGATAAAAATCCCCAACAAAAGTGTTGGTTTTAAATTTTGACGGGAAGACAACTCAAGGGTTATTATCCAAGTCTAGCAATAATTCCTATTAGCCGTGCAACAGTAGAGTTACTAGTGAACATTTTTGTGATCCAGTCAAATCCTTTCCATGTCGTTGCATAATTTCCTCCTGTAAGGTGTGCTTCCCTGTTAGTCCTGTAATCTCGTTAAGATTCTTCAATGTAATTGACACAAAGCTCGGAACTGTGTCTCTTGTTGTGTCTCTTGAAGGTGCAGGTGGTGTCATCTCCAGTGTCCCAAGTTTCTGCCCCTGACTGACATTCCTGACAGTATTAGAGGACCACTAAGGTCTCTGTGAAAGAGACTTCAGATACAGTATTAGGGGACCACTAAGGTCTCTGTGAAAGAGACTTCAGATACAGTATTAGGGACCACTAAGGTCTATATAAAAGAGACTTCAGATACAGTATTAGGGGACCACTAAGGTCTATATAAAAGAGACTTCAGATACAGTATTAGGGGACCACTAAGGTCTATATAAAAGAGACTTCAGATACAGTATTAGGGGACCACTAAGGTCTATATAAAAGAGACTTCAGATACAGTATTAGGGGACCACTAAGGTCTATATAAAAGAGAATTCAGATACAGTATTAGGGACCACTAAGGTCTATATAAAAGAGACTTCAGATACAGTATTAGGGGACCACTAAGGTCTATATAAAAGAGACTTCAGATACAGTATTAGGGGACCACTAAGGTCTATATAAAAGAGAATTCAGATACAGTATTAAGGACCACTAAGGTCTATATAAAAGAGTCTTCAGATACAGTATGAGGGGACCACTAAGGTCTATATAAAAGAGACTTCAGACACAGTATTAGGGGACCACTAAGGTCTATAAAATACTTCAGATATTGAATGAAAACACCAAATAATACCAGTTTCACATTGAAATACAGAGGGCATTTCTAATGCTCATACAAGAGTTTAGTGAGTAAACGGCCTTCTTTTAGTAGGCAGGATTTCAACAATACACATGCTGTTTGAATGATTTTGCTTTTAAAAATGTTATACCAAGTAGAACCAATGAGGTCAGTTGCTCAGAAAAAATATCCTGCTTTTACAGCAAGCCTTTCATCTCAGATCTTAGAGGGATCTCAAGTAATATACTCACGGAGGACACTTAGTCGAAAAACAGGCTCTCAGATTATAAGAAATCCCCCAAAAAACATAATTCGTAATACGTAATGTTCACATTTATACATCTGAGAGCATGGAGACAGTAAGACCTCACCTGAATTAAACGTTTCAGTTTTTATGGTCCTTTGCTTCCATATACAACCATAGAATTACACAAAAACCATTGTGCGCCTCAATTTATAAGGTAAACATGTCTTTTTGATGTAGAGAATGTATAAATTATTACACATACTACACACTATTCAGCCTCATAATTCTGTGTGGCTTTGAGCTGATGACATGTATGATCCTCCTCAATTATCACTGAAATACAACATACATTAACAGATTTCCCTGGTAGTGGCATATTGACATTAAACTCAAAATTCGTGGCACCTCTCTTGCGTGCTAAAAAGACACTGGCATTGGAGAACATGCAGAGTAAAAAGCTTGACGGACTGCCATGTCTAGTTCAAGTTGCTAAGCTATGATTGGACGATTGCTTTTTGGGAGAGTGGTTGGTAATGGTGAATAGACTTGCGTTTAATGGCGACCACTCAAAGGGCTTTACAGTACCTGCCTATTCCACCCCTTTCACAGACACATTCATACACAGATGGCTGCCATGCAAGGTGCCAATCTAGACTTAGACTTAGACTTAGACTTAGACTTCTCTTTATTGATCCTTTGGGATGACTCCCGCAGGAAATTGAAAGTTCCAGCAGCAGTTTTAGCAAGAAGAAGAACAAAGAAATAAAAAATAGATAAAAAGACAGTATGAAGACAACAAAATACCAATAAAAATAATGACAATAAGAACATCTAATCGAATCATTTACTGCATAGAATTTAAGGTTCAGTATCTTTCCCAAGGAGACTTCAACATGCAGATCAAACTGAAAATGTTTAAGTATAGTGCATGACCCGCTGAGCCAAAGTTGCCCCTTATATGACAATATAGTCAGTGGCCGAATGGCCTTACTGCAATATTCACGTCATTTGAGTCAAGTTTTACCGTGGGGTTGATTTATAAAGACTATATATTAGGGCTGTCAAAATGGTCGCGATAATAAACACATGTGCTTTGTGATTTGGGCCTCGGGCCGCTCCGTAGTTTGGTAAATCAGGAAGCGATGCAGCAGTAACGGTGTGGATGGCTACCAGGACAAACCGTAAGCATAAATGGATACAGAAAAGGGTCTTTTTTTAAATGGCGAGTTCAGTTTTAAAGCTATTCCACATGGTTCTCTCAATAAGACTAACCCTATTTGCATGTACTGTCAACATTGCCATTGGAGACCACCAGCTGTAGGTGCAGGTTGTGCGTGTTTAAAGAAATGCCATCAAACCAGAGCCGATTTTCCTACCGTCCCCGAATGCTATGTGGAGTAGCCAGACCCTCATTCAGCGCGTTTTGGAGGAGGGTTTGGCCAAGCGAGATCAATGAAATAATAATCGGTATGCATGGACATTTACATAACTCTGGATGCACAAATGAAAACACACAATAACAGGCAAGAGTAAGCACATATAATCCTAATAAACACACTGGGAAAGTTTAAAAGATGTATCAAGGCAAAGGCGTGCAGGAGCCTGGAGGGACAGAGTCACATAATGAGCCAAATCTGAAATGTGTGAATCTGACAACAAAATCCATCAGTGCATTCTCAAGGCCCATCTCAGCCTTTCCTCCCTTCTCTTTGACTATCTCTCACTCGGTTCCCTTATCTTCTGCTGCTCACACACACACACAGTTTATCTAATCAAAATACCAAAAATCAAGCGAAACTTCTGAAAGTCGTGCCACCGCAGACTACCCCAGACTACTCCGGCTAGAAGTTAGCTTGTGCGTGTGCATAAAGATAGTCCCTCAGCCATGGCCTAATTGGAGTATTTGCAACAAGGGACAAAGTGATGTGAAGTGCTAATTTGATTTGTGTTTGTGGCTGTCTGAGAATGGCTTGATGGAACTGATGCAATTAGTGGTAACACAATTGTGTGTGTGAGTGGGTGTGTGTTTGGGTCTGTGTATATGTGCTTTGCAGTAATGTAATGTATGTTTTCTGTGTGTGCATTTGTCTTTTTGTACATGCCTTCAAACTTGGGTGTTTTCTACATGCTCAACTTTGTCTTTGGTTGTTTGAGAAAGACAGAGTGGGGGGGGAGGGGGGGGGGAGTCTCATTGCCCAAGCACAGTTTGCCATCAAGTGGCAAAGTAAACATGGTTGATATCTTGTCTAATTGATTTGTTTGCTTTTGTTGATTGAGAAGAGAGATGATGCCGTGGAGTGTAAATGTTCAAATTATGAAAAGCACACAGCATTACATCTCTGAATATTTCCCTATGGGAAGCTCCCTGTGGGGATGGAGTAAAAAGAGGTAGAAAAATAGAAAGGGAGTGGAGACCGATAGAGAGAGTGACAGAGAAGTGTTTTAACTAACTACTAAGTAAAGAGAAAAAAAAAAATATGATAAAGTTTGATTAGGGAGATTTCAATCATTACACATGGATCCTTCTCTTCTGCTGCACTGGGGACTAGTGGATTAGATCTAAACACTGGATTAAATTAATCCGCAACCTGGGATTAGGATTATGAGCGTGGGTTTTTAGAGATCTATGGCATGTTTCATAATGGATTTACAAGATTTATATGGGTTTAAACCAGTACATTGAGATCCCTAGGGGAGCAGAAAAGTACAGTAGGCTAAGGGATGAGAAGCAATACAGAGTGAAGAGTGGATTATTTTTAATTCATCCTTTGAAGGTATATACGTAGCCTCCTCCTCCCTTACATGTCAGGCTGTGGAGTATTTTTTAGAAAATGTCTCTGTGTGTTTGTGAAGTTAGACTTTTCTGGAAAAATGTAATTTAGTCTTGCCAATGATTAATGTATCATTTCATATTGAAATAGGAGAATGCCACCGAGGTGCCCAGGAGGGACAGGCAATGCTTTATTGGCTGCAAGCTGTTTTTTACTCACAATCAAAGAAAGAAAAGTGAAAACAGAGAGGAAGATAGACACAGGGGGATGCAGGCGCATATACAAATACATATTCGGGTTATGCATGATCAGCTTAGTTCTATGAACACAGTTACAACCCGGTATCAGTCAGAAACACATGTAACGTAACAGGTGCTCTGGGCTCCACTCTGCACACAGCTCACACACATATGCTCTTAATCAATTTGTACAATCTTAATCCATATTTAAGCGATGGGATTGGGTATAGTAGCAGCTGCAGTAGCTGAATCGTATCTGAATACAAATAGGCTTTTTCCACCTATCTGACTCTCACAAGGCCTTAACAAGTATCCACGAGGACACACGGAAGGAAGGGAAAAAAAATACAGTATAGTGTTTGAAGGGAAACAAAATTGATCTCACATTCTTCCCACAGCCAAATCCTAGACCTAATGTCTGCTCCATTGTTTGTAGGCCCCAGTATTACGCAAGTGTATCTCCACAGCATTTATCCTGTGGTGTGGATCACACACTGCCTAGCCAGTCGATGCACTGAATGCCATTTGTGCGTGTGCCTTTCCTTGCAGGACATCCATGCACGTTACACAGTAAGTCAAAGTCCTGCAGGATCAGCCACACGGCTGTCATCTCCCGTAAAGTGATGTGACAGTTTTCCTCTGGGGTCCACTTATGCACTTTGTTGCACAGGATTGGAGACATGCACAGACACTGCAGCTAGGAGGCCACACTCTGCAGAGGTGGTATTCGTTGTTGGACTTTGTGTTGCCCGGTTGTCTAGACCCTTAATGGTTTTTGCTTGAATTATTTCCAATCAGCATTTGTGATTTCATCATCCGGGTGCAACAGTCCCATTGTAGAGGACGTGCATGACAGACAAAGGGCGTCAGTCTGTGTTCTTACCCTGTGTTGGGTATAAGTAGGGGGACAGATTCAGTTATTGGCAAATTATCAAACATAATGATAATAATGATGTTACCAACAGTAATAATAATGTTATGAATATGGGTGTTTATAACTTTACAACATTGACAAAATGACCATTCTGGAAACCAAGGACCATTAATGAACTGTGAAACCAGTCTCATAGGTGGCGTTCCCTTTAAGATACAGATCATAATTCATGTGATTAATTCATCTTGTATCTCTGAAGGGAACAGACAAAGGGGTGAATTTGAGCACTGACTGTGTTCAACAAGCGATAATGGCAAAACATACACAAAATAATAATTTTTTTTAGTATTATTAGTTTTAGTTCAATTTTAGTTAGATTTAACCATACAAAAACTTAAGACATTCCAACTGAGTTTTGGTCAGTTTATTCTTATGTTAGACGTATTTAGTCTATTTTGATGTCATCCAAATTGTTTTTACGACTTCTAAAGATTTTGAAGATTTTTTGCCTTCTTTATATAGTTACCTTGGTTATGGGTGTCTATGGCAAATTAGTGAAAAGTCTTGTTCACTTGTTCACACACAGGGACCATGTCACTCTGCTCTGCAGTTACACCACAGGCCGACTCTGCCTAGTAAATCCACTCATAGACTGCCCGGCCAATCAAATACAGCCATCAATCATGGCATTTCACCCCGTTTTTATAGGATCAGATAACCAACTGATTCCGAACTCATCATAATAATGAACACTTGAATAAACATCAGCATGATAGAAACCATTTTTGGAAATGTGATTTTTTAGTTTAGCCCACGTCCTATCTGCTTTCATGGAGGTGCTGGGTTTGTGACCTACACTGCAGTCAGCCAACAGGGGGCAATTCAGATATTTTGGCTTTTCGGCTCTCATATTAACGGTAGTGCAACAGGTCTACTGGCTAAATGAAAATCTGAGCAAGTGATATTTTGGGCGGTGAAGCTACAGTTTGGGATTCTGCAGATGAATTCAGGTCATTGGAGGAGAAAAAGCTCTTGGTTTATTTGTCCATTTGCTGCTTTTCATTCCTTTATTCCTTGGTGATGAATAAAGGAGTTTAGCTTTATTAATGTTAAAGTCAAATTTTTGCTGTGAAAAAAATATCTGTCAACGAATATTTATCGTGATAGCTTTCGCTGAGTAAATAACACTGTTCTCTAGCCCACCTGGACTTTTTGCCAAAGCCCCATATGTAGGTTTCTGCATTTAGTGCAACCATTTAGCAGTGGGTGTAACATTAATCTACAGAATGGCCCACACATTTCCATTTCCATTTCCCGGTACAAACTATAGTTGAATAATATAAAATAGGATAATGGGAACTCTGTTCTACAGCGTGACTTCTAAATGAGGTCCTGTAGCACCTTATAGTCACATAATCACTGGGCTGATCATTCACTTTTAAATGTCCGCTCTCGCTTAAATGTATTCAGAAATGCTGAGTTGTAACTCAGACTGGACAAGAGCTTGTGCCAAATGCCATAAATGTACAGTAAAGGTAAAAGTGACCAGAGTGGGGATCCAGGGCCAGCTTCTAGTTGACTTTTTTTACGGGGCCCCCTCTTAACTCCGAAATGATGGTACTCATGCAAAATACAATCAAACAATCAGATTTTTATATCAACAAATCAACAAATGGTATCCCAAATTTTGATGGGGGCACAGAGAGCCAATCAGAAGACTCAATTCAGCTTGAGAAAAACACATCTCTGTAAGCAGGGTCTATAAGACCTGCACTGTGCAAAATCCTCAAACCAAAAACCTTCAACAGTGTCCTCGTGCACCTCTTCTGTTCTTAGCAGATACTCTAGATTAGCCATCTGATTCAGTGTCTTTTGTGCCTCGGTCCTCTGCGAGTACTCTGACTAGTTTTCATTGAGCAGAGGATCACTCCACTGTTGCAACTTTTACAGATGTCACTTGGCTTGGCTGGCATCAGGCCATGGGCTTACACCTCAGCGGACATTCTTCAGCTTTGAATTTTAGTTTCCAGAGCCAGTTTGCTACGCTAACTTCAGACTACCCAAGCTCAATGTTGCGAAGCACGGCCGTAACTCCTTCAACTGTAATGGGGCGGCTGTGGTAGAGCGGTTGCCTGCCAATCGGAAGGTTGGGGGTTCAATCCCTGGCCCTGCAGTACCATGTCAAAGGGTCCTTGGGCAAGACACTGAACCACGAGTTGCCCCCGATGCTGCGTATCGGAGTGTGAATGTGTGTGAGTGTTTATCTGATGAGCAGGTGGCACCTTGTACGGCAGCCTCGGCCACAGTGTGTGAATGTGTGTGAATGGTGAATGTCTCCTGTATGATGTAAAAGCGCTTTGAGTAGTTGTTAAGACTAGAAAAGCGCTATATAAATACAGCACATTTACATGTAATGCTACGGCTCACTATGACAATGGTGTGGTTTATTTATTTTCAGATATGATTCCTTTTCTCTTACATGTGAACAAAACTAAACCATACTACTGCCGCACTGTTGCTTATCCACAGATACACACTCTGTATCGCTGACTCCCTATAGTGCCTTACCCCATCATGTAGGGTATGGTCTGTTATGTTAGATTGAGACACTTTTTTTGGAGCAAGAACAATATCAATCTCAAGGTATGTGCAGATTGATTGCAAAGCACATGTTAGTGGGTGAAGATTGCATATGGAGTCAACGGACACATGTAAATAGATTTTTGCAGTGAAGAAACCCCATCTAGGAATAATGAAGTTCTGACATTTTAAAAAAATCAAAATTAAGTTATTCACATTCACATATTCTCCTTTGTTCTAACGCTAGCTTCAGGATTGGATTGGAAGGTCCTATCTTCATTTTACCTCTTCCAAATAAATAGTATTATAATAGTATAGTATTTTATTTATTGTACTTAGAATACACGTAGGGCATCTGTCATTTTCACATATCACTTATGGTATTTGTAATGTGAAAAAGTTAAATCTCAATTTCTCAAAACCACTCAGAACGCAGATGGAACCTTACATGTCCAAGGTGGCGACATGCTGCAATAAAAGCTCCAGGAGTTGAGTTTTTTATAAATGAAACACAGTGAAAATCCACTTTCATTCAGTCTGAACACACCTTCCCTGACCCAAATCATCAGGGTTGAAGGCAGATACAATATACACACCACACTGTTATGTTCTGCTTTTTAAAGTGGAGTTTTTTTTTTTCTTTCACATTTTGCAAACGCTGGAAGCATGCAATTGCAGTTTAATAATTTTAATTCAACAGATTTTTGGCTACCAGGCGCAGAGTGAATATGCCCACCTAAGTCACTCATCTCCTTTGTCAACCTCACAATGCGTCAACCGAGCACCCACTCACACACACACACACACACACACAGAGATACACATGCTTCACACAGACTCAAAGAATAGCAGACGGATGGTGTTTTCACATCCAGCTTGACGCGGGTCATAACGGCCACAGCATAAGAGGCTCAAAGTTCACAACTCTCTCTTACTGCTCCTCCAGTAATCACACCAAAAATTCCGGAGCATTCAAAAGATGATAGCTGTTGACGGAGATAAGATCAGAGCATTCCACCTTTGAGAGTGTAACTTTTAGACTGGAGCCGCTCACGCTGTGCGGTGAAAGGAGAGCTAAACCAATGACGACAGCAGTGGAGAAACTGAACATACGGGCCACACGGACACAAGGAGAGGGAGGGCTGAGCCAGAGAAACGGGACAATTCTATGGGCACGACTTAAATTGTTGTCAGTAAAACACGGTTGTGTATTGTGCATATCAATGGAACTAATGAAGTTTGCTTAGGTAGTAAATCAAGAGAGAAGTAGAGTTATTTTAACACAAGCAGACATCTCTTTGCAACCCGTGGCGTCGCCCCCTGTTGGCTCTTATAAAGATTGCAGGTTTCCGGCACTTTGCATTGGCTTTACTGTACAGGCTAGGAGGTTGCTGGCTGTTTGAAATAGACAATTATTCGCTATTACCATTTGTAGTATTTGCCCCAAAGTGGCCATGACATTGAACCTTTCTAAATACAAAACGTGGAACTGCGAAAACAATATGTATCTTATAGTTTTACTTGCTAGAACAACCACGATCCTGTGTGAAAACTTGATATTTTAGATCCTTCCTTTTGCAAAGTAAAAATATTCTCTTTATCTTAATTGGTATTCATATCACTCAGCAACACATGTATAAACTTCTGTATGTCCACCCAGCTGTGAGAGTCAATCACTCCTTTGTGCAAAAGGACTGTCCATAACAGTGTTTCTTTAATGAGCCACAGACACCAGTGTGCATTATTGTTAATACGTTTTATTTGTCTTTGTCGTGATCATGGGTAACTGTGGGATGACTAACACCTCTCTCTCACACACACACACACACACACACACACCACACACACACACACACACACACACACACACGCACGCACAGCTGGAGCACAGCCTCCTCATCCAACTCCTCTCCCTCATCTCAGACGTGCACTGCATCTGTTACAGGGCAAACTTTGTATTAGCTTTGAATTATCTCCTGATAATATCTGTGTATGATATGTATGATATCAGTTGGGTATCAGGTACAGAGACACAAAAAGAGAGACACAGTGTCCAGTAGACATTGCATTGTGGTGCGATAGGAAAGTAGAATTAATATTGTGCCAGCAATGTTGTTGAAACTCTGACCCTAGCCCCACCCACAATGCATACCACACACACACACACACACACAAACAGATCCCTGCCAAGCAATCCTATTAAACAATAAGTGTGGCATTTAATCTCTTAACAAGGGGGGTCCTACAGACAGACATAGAGACAGACAGGAGTGTTTGCTCTTTCTGTCCCTGTCTTACTTTCTGTTTATTCTCCACCCTTCATAAAGCATCCTCACGTGCTGTCTTTTGTGCTGAATCTCCTCATTATCGACTCACTTTATTCAAGGTGTGTGCTAGCGATAACTCACAACAATGCTTCAGGAAGGTAATGCGCAGCAGGCACCGCACCCTGGCTGTCCCTTGTATGATGTAATGAATGGATGCACAGGGGACATTTAAATGATATCTGTTAAATGCTGAAATAATCTGGTAGAAACAGCCTGTAATGTATCTGAATCCAAATAAACAGCCTAGTAAAGGAGTCAGAGGCAGCCACACACAACACACATACCAAACAACATGCCCACTGCCAATATATCATCTTAATTATCACTGGCTCCTTGGTGAGACATATCCACTTAATCAGCAGTATACCCGCTATACCTATACCACTACTGCACTATAGCACACTCTCTCAGAAGCTGTAAATGAATGTGCACATGCACATGGCAGCAGTTCTTTAATTGTTCTACTTTAATTGCTGCGCAGACAACTTGGTGAAGAGTGGCGTGGTGCAAATAATTATATAGCACAACAGGACGGCATGGTATGTAAGGATCTCAACACAAAGGTAGTCATAATAATCCTAATTAATGAACACAAAACCGCCAACTGTCTACAGCCATGTTCGCAGTTCTGCAAGGTAAATGCTAATGTCAAAGTGCTAACATGCTCACAATGAAAATGCTAATGCATATACTATTTATCGTTTTCACTAGACTAGCATATTATCATGATGACATTTGCTTATTAACAGAATAAAAACATTAAGTATGGCTGAGACTAATGGGAATTTTGAACTGATAAACCAAAGTTATTACAATTCATCCTGAGGGGTACATACATGTGTACCAAATTTCACGGCAGTCCGAATAGTTGCTAAGACATTTCCCCAAAAAATGTCGGAGAACCTCATGGTTGTGCTAAGGGACCGAACAGGTGGTCCTGAAAGTCATTGGGATTTAGTCAGTGGGATTTAGTCAATGGGATTTAGTCATGGGAATCTCTTGGTGCGTTGATGCCACCTGGGAATATCAGGGGGTGTGATCATGTTGTTGTTCCTACTGTCAGCATCTACACGGTCGGGATGCATGTTCTTCTTCTTCTGTTATATTGCCGTTTGGCATTATAACTTGTTGCATGACTGCCGTCATCACTGGTGTTGGGTTTAGCCTGGAGCATCAGGTGTGTGAAAACATGGCAGCCAGAATTACAAAAGATCTGCTGCTGTTTTCTCATGCGAACGTACAAACAGCAAATTGACAGGTGGTTGTTTGTGTTATCTGCAGGACAACCAATGGGAAAGGACACGGATATTTTCAGTGAATCAAAGTCGCCTACATCAAACATCAACAACATGTCACCAAGTGGGAAACTCTGTTGGCAAAATCTAGCCCCAGTTTCCCACCTCTGATTCCCACAGGAAGTGACGTGAGTGATGATGGGAACAATCTTTTTCCGATGCCCATGAACACACGGTCTGTGGAGCCAAGTCATATGGCTCTGTTGCTTTCTGAAATCCTTTTTCCTTTTTTTTTTAAGGGGCAATGGTTTCTTAGCTGGCATGGCAGCTGGATTCTCACATTAGCACAAGATCACTCAAGAATCACGGGATCTCATATAACATAAAGATCCATTTTGTCAAGCTTCAAGTAATGTGTTTGTGTCCGCACAACCATTGGATCAACCGTTCAGCGTCCTGTAGGAAGCTTCTGATAGATATATCTGTACAGATGTTTTTGTCCAATCACATGCCAGGTATTTTTTGAAAGTGCCTGCTGTTGTTTCCAAAGATGGCCTCTCAGATGGTTCTGTGTAACTAACCATCTGGAGTGGCAGACCCTCATCGCCATCCGTGAAATCACCAACACCCAAAACAGGCTTCATGCAATTAAATTTCATGCATTACTTACTGTCAGCCCCTATTCTGTAAAGAGTGTGAAATGATAACTCTGGATTTTTTTGACAAAAGATGAGTAAGCCTTGGGCAAAAATGACTCAGCTTTAGTATTTTCTACTGTGTTTCATCTCAAACTTCACATCTTTAGATATAGAGCTCTAAGTATGAACTAATGTGACTTCACTGAATGGATAAATCTCTTGGTCAGAGCCTCCATAAATTCCTGTTTTGCACTTTCGCAACCATTTCAGGAGTGTGCTCCAATAGTTCATTATTACAGCCTTTTCATTCAAACTTCCACACCTCCTTTATGGAACCACCATTAGAATCGCAAAAATGTCTGAACCTTAAAATATGACTTCAGGGCCAAAGTCTGCCAACATCCAGTAAAGAAAACTATTCCGGATAATACAACAGTACATTTTTATGGATTCCTTTTTAGAATTCAAATAACTCCAGGAAAAAGTCTTTTGAGTTACTGTTCCCTATGAAAGGTAGTTCATTTACCAGGAAGATGCAATTCAGTTCTAATAGCATCCTAGTTTACGACAGCTTGGAGTCCAATCGAGTGTTTTGTCCTGTTTTTGTCACTCCTCCTTATTCCCAATAGTGTTACATAGCATTCTAATGCTGCAGCTGGCCAAGATGGAGCAAATGTAGCTTCCAATTTAGATTTTACAGTATATTACTGCATGATTGTTTATTAAAGACCATTGTTGGGCAAGTTACTTTTAAAAAGTAATACAGTAAATACAGTTACTAGTTACTAAAAAAAGTGACTAAATTAGATACTCAGTTACAAATTATAAAAGTAACTAGTTACATCAGAAAGTAACAAATGCGTTACTTTCAAGTACATTTTAAAATGCTCCAATGTGACCCCACCCCCACCTGTCTTTAATGGAACTTAAAATACATATGCATGTTCAATTATTTATGATAAATGTGAATATTATAATGAAATGGAGACTTAATACAATACATTAACAGAAATAATGTCCACACATCTAAACTATTTTAATGGTGCTGTGGGACAAAGTGAGACTAGCCTCCAATCAGATGCCATGTGTGTAGATATTATGTCTTGTGGATCCATACAAATAACAGCATAGATGGTTTGGAACTTTTGATATTTATTCATTTTATATGTATTGCCCCACAACAGGCCACAACAGGGCAAAATTAAATAATGCTTGTTATTAAGCACTAAAGCACAAATAAATAGCAAATATGTAAAGCGAGTATGGCTTCAATTGTAGTAACGCTCTGCATTTTTCCGGCAGTAACAGAAACAGCGTTATTAAGATGGGAAGAGTAATCAATTAGATTACTCGTTACTGAAAAAAGTAACGCCATTATTTATAATTCATAATTCCCATGACTGCTAAACACCATTGAATCAAATATATCAAACTAATAGCAAGCTGTCAAGTAAAATAGTTAGTTAGCTAATTTTCCAGTAACTACAATTACTTGCAAAGGCAACCAAGTAAAGTAGAGTAACCAAGTCAATTTACTTAAATACTGCACTTATACACTAACTACTGTAGGTAGTAAGTAGGTAGGTTAGGTACTTTTTCTACAGATATTTGATAACTTTAGTTACTTTGCAGATTCAGGTTAATAACATGAAAATTAGATGCAATTAAAATGATCTATTAGCCATTTCTAGCTGCAACATTAAATTGCTGTGTAAAGGAATGCATCTGTATTAAAAGAATAATAACCTAATATAATAATAAATAATTGGATAATAATCCATTCTTTAAGTTGCGATTGCAACTGAGCAAGAAGAGCAGCCTAGCTATCCTTCCTCTATGTCTTCCTCACACTTATTTTCTTCTTTAATATCCTCAAGTACACAGAGGCCCACTGGGAGATCTAATCCCCCCCCCAACGTGACCAAGCATCTCCTCTCAGTCAGTCATGCTCACAGACTTTCCACAGGGAGTGACCAAGAGACATCTGTATCATCCACACCTCCGTTGGCTGTTCCTATTGCAAAAACACAATGGCGCTTACCGCAATCCTACTGATTTTCTTACCGTATCACGTAGAGTGAGACCTAATTGTCTAAATCATAACCCTACGCCAAACTCCTAACCTTTAAACACCTGGAAGAAGTGAGCGCTGGTCATATTGGCATCACTTTGCAAAAATGTCCTTACTAAAAAGGTCTAAAATTCAGTTTGATTTACACAAAGATATGAGTACAGATCACACTACACCTAAATGCGGTTCACAGACTTGCACGTAATGCAAGAAAAAAAAGAAAGGGAAGAAATACGAGTAAAAAATGTGAAAGAAAACCCTTTGCAGCCCAAAAGGCCTCAGAGATCAATGAAAAACTGCTGATGTCCTAACCCGAGGCTAGACGGATGTACAAGAGGCATGTGTGTCTCTCACAGTCAATCCTCACCATCTGTCTTTCTTATTCTCTCCCTCTCATGCACTCACACACACAACCTCACGCGCGCACACACACACACATACACTAACACCCACACACACACAGAAGTAATGAAGGTTCGGGTGATGTAACTGTGCTTAAACTGAGCATGAAGGTCAGAGGGATGCTAGGAGAACCTAGGCCAGCATTACTGAAGTGACAGGAGAGAAATCTGCTGTTCCCTCTTTCTTTCTTTCTCTCTCGCAAACACACACACACACACACACACACACACACACACACACACACACACACTGTATGGCTGATGGATGCTGTTTGAGTTGAAGTGGAAGTATCCTGTTGTTTTCTACTAAGCACTTTCTGTTCAGCTCTCATTGCCAAGAGTAATGGTCAGTGAAGAGCCCCACTGTTCTGTGTGTGTGTGTGTGTGTGTGTGTGTGTGTGTGTGTGTGTGTGTGATAGAGAGGGGGAGACTTCTTGATTCCCAAATCTTTGTTGTATTTTCACACAGGCTTCACACTCTAACTGGATTCGTCATGCTTGACCACTCATCCCTGCGGCCCCACACACTCCAAATATGCATTTATGTGCTCAGCTGAACAGGGTTTGCCCACTCGGCTATGTGGCAGATGGCCCAAAGTAAAGACTGCATTCCCACTTCATCCACTACGTTAAAAGTGAATCATAGGCTGGCACTGGTACTGTAGGAGCTGATTAGACCCACCTGTGTTCACACCCACTAAGGTCATCATGCATAGCCATCATGTAAAGATTGAAACGGGTCCCCATTCTTGTGTGTACTTGTTTTTCAGCATTTTACTTCCAGTCAAGGACACTTGGGTACCCCCAACTTTTTTTGCACTGAAAACTAATTTGTTAATGACAATATTCGTGCAGACTGGCCGACATATGGAGACCTTATGGTAGCGAAGTATGTTTTCAACTGTTCACCTGAAGAACATCAAGAAGTGGTTTTCAGAGTTTGGCGAGGAAGAACTTGGCCTTCACAAAGCCCAGACCTCAACCTCATCCATAAAAAGTAAAGTTGATTGCGAGCCAGGCCTTTTCGCCCACCATCAGTGCCCCAAAATGACTTGTTTCACTATCAGGATTTGATCCATTTGGTCCAATAACCGGTGGAAAGTCTGGAAGAGCCAGCGGAGGACTCTAGTGCACCTGCTTCATTGGATGCAAATTGCGGAAGCAACGGTGATCATCCGGGTGGTCATGGGCTCCGCCTAAAATTCTGTATCTAGTTCTTATATTACATTCATGCTTGTAGTCCACAGCAACATGCTATTTTGGCAGCTCTTTTTGGGTCTTCATAAACCCCTGAGGAAAATATCTGCCTCTTTAGATTGCTATGTGCTCCACTATGTTCATTTAGTCACTAACTTTGTCTATAGGCAGTTTGAACCATGGGTTTCTCAGAGTTTCTTTCTTTTATTAATGAAATTAGCTGCCTCCTGCAGCTGTAAGCGGTTCGTTTGTAAGCCGTAAAAAGCATTTGTTTTTTTTATTAAATGCACAAACCTGAAGCGTGTTGCAGGTATGCAGTGTTGCAGCACTGAGCACGTGTTCTCCTGTCTGTTACACTTTGCGTGTTCAGTATGTAGAATATGTTATAAGCCTAAGATACAAGCACTTAACACCCACCGACAAACAAGGAGATCTGCCCCGCCCTACCACACAGTGATGATCACCCGAGACTCAGCAGTTAGCTGCTCCTTCCAGCACAGCAGGCGGTGCAGTGTAGGTACTGTAGCTTTGAAAAGGTTTAGCAGCAACTTAAGACGCAAGCTGAAGCCTCCCACAGAGAGGCCTAGTCAGCCCTTCACCCAGCCTTCGCTGCTTCACGGTAAACTGACATCAAGTAGCCCCTGTAGGGCTGAGCACGGGACAGGAGAGAGGCATAAACATGGCACGAGGACAGCCGGTCTGACACAAAGCACCACACCTAACTGTAGTTGAGCAGAAGGTAGACACAGGCGGGAGCAGCCCCCTGCATGTATGTGTGGGTGAGAGTGTGTGTGTGTGTGTGCGTGTGCTTGTAAGTATATCTTTGTGTGTGTCTTGTTTACAGAGCTTTTCTGTCATATGTCTTCATCTCTACTTTCTATCCCCTCACTGTTCTTCAGCTCTGTGGCTAAGCCGGCATGAGGCAGAGACACACTGTGCAGGTTTCATCCCTTAGCTTAGAGGTGAGTGTGTGTGTTGCTGTGTGTTTGTCCGCACGTGTGTGTGTGTGTGTGTGTGCGGGAGAGACAAAGAGAGAGAGAGAGAGAGGATGAATAGGATTGTGTCTGTGCGTCTGTGAAACAGAATGTGTTGCCCTCAAAAATGTATGTTTCCTCTTTGAAATCTTGCCCCGAATTGTGCTCTCATTCACCCTGTAGGTGTGTGTGTGTGCGTATGTGCTTTTATGTGTGTGTATGTGTTTACCTCTGCAGTCTGATCTCAAGCTTATTCTCTACTGAGTGGCAGCCACCACCATTCAGAAGCTCTCTCCTTGGGGCATAATGCGTTGAAAAAAAACAGGCTTAGGGGCACATCAATTCCACAGGCTTAACCCAACGATGGGTGGTGTGTGCGTGAGTGTGTACTTGTGTTCTCTCCTCAGATGCGTTTTCTTGTAGTGCTCCTGTTTCTAGACACCGTGGGGGCCTTGGTCACATGTTAAATGCTGCCATAATGAATGTATTGAACCGTATGTCAAATAAAAGCAGGGGGATTTAAGGGGATTGAAGCCTTTATTAAACGTTCATATTGTTTCCCCACATCTGACAACTGAGACTTAGCACAAATACAAATGGATTTTCATATCCCCACATAAATATCACAGTGTCGTGAATAAACGTGATAATGATATCAGATGCGATGGGCTTTATTTAGCGTGTATTTTGTCTCTTGAGACGGGTCCTCTGACAGCAGTTATTAAAAGGTAGTTTAGACTGCTCAAAGATGAGGGATTGTTTTGTCCTTTGTACATAACTTGTGTTTCATTAGCGTAAGCCAAACACGAGGACTATAGTATTGATATTTAAGACTTGCTTTTCACATTAGGGAGAAAAATGAAAGGACATTTGAGAGGCCTGTTTGTATTCTGATTTTCTAAAAACCTCTTTAATGTCTCACAAACAAAAAAAAAATGCTGCTTTTTGGGGACTTTGCAAAAGAAGAAAAACAAACAACCCGAATGAAATGCCAACACGTCATAGGCAGTTATGTTTGTTACAATTCACCTTTAATGTTTCTCTTCTCCATTATGCTGCTGAATCGCTTACATCACAGGCAAAATGTATATATTTCCCCGCTGTTGTGAAACTAACTCGCATATTACATGCAACGAGATTAGTTCCCCTAAATCACTCTTACTGAATTTAAATCCCACAAAGATCAAAATTTATTTTTGAAGAACATTGTCATTATTTCATTTTCCCCTGCAAGTGAACAACACAATTTTGTTTGATTGCAAGCCTTGCATTCATGCATTATAAACGACCGAATCATTGCATTACATTTCAAGTCATTGCAAGGGAGCGCCCCATGCAAAATCAGTATTCATGAGTCTATATTTCCTGTTTGATGATAATTTCTCATTTCGCCAGATTAAACAGTATATTATGGATAAAGGGCCCCATAAAGAAGAGTGACTGGCAGAGGAAAAAAGAGACTGTGAGTGGAGGAAGAAAGTAATGAAGGGCATTTTAAGATTTGGCTTGGTTGTATTGTGAACTCGTACTTTTGGTCTTTAGGAAATTTAATTACACACAGGACAGTTGCCTGAATGTGTGCGTGTGTGTGTGTGTGTGTGTGTGTGTTCTGGCAAGAGGGCCAATGATGGTGTGTGAGAACTGAGTGCTCCTCCCTCAGCATCCACCGAGCAGACACCAGACAGAGCTTCGTCCAGAATGGCAGTCGGAGTGTAGGTTTCCCGTGAACGATCAAAGAGCGCTGCGGCTCTGTGCCCCAACCACCGGGGGATTTGCTGTCCCAGTGATGAGCGGGGAGTGAGAATTCAGAGGATAGGCTATAGAGAAGAAAGGCGGTGAGATCGAAGAGAAAAAGGGAAGCAACAGACAAGGGCCATGCACAAATGAAAGGAGAAGCGAGGGAGGAGGAGGAGGAAGGAGAAGGGGAAACTGAAAGCAGAATGGCTAAGCATGGCTGAAAGGAAGTGAGAATGCAAGAATGAGAGATGAGAAACAGATGGAGAAAAAATAGGACTGAGGGTGGCAGAGATGAAGAGAAAAAGGGGGTAGTGAGGACGAAAAGGAAGACACCATTAGAGCGAAAATGAACGGAGAACTAAGAACCTCAGGGCCGAAAGCTTCTTAGAAGCTGAGGAGATGATTGCAGCTATCTTCCCTCTTTCCATGTTGCTCCCCTGTTCCAATATTACACAGAGAGCACAGTTGGATGACCGTAGGGGAGGCAGGAGAGAAGTGGGCCAAACAGGAGAGGTAGCTGAAGACCTGAGGCTTCAAAGAGTCTAGGGATGTTTTTATCCTCTTCACTTTGCCTACCCATCTCTTTTCTCACTCCTGCTCCCTACTCACCCATCCATCTATTGTTTCTCCTCACCAGTTCCCTGCCATCTTTGATTTATAATCAAAACCCTAATCATTATCAGTGGTGTCATACTGCGCTCAGATAATCCCAAGATGGCTGTTAGTCCATCCCAAATTGTTTTACCTATGTATTTATATAACTGTGTCATTATTAAGGAATTAAAGGACAAAATTAAGGTTGTGTGATAGTAGTCTATACTCACGACGTTCCACCTTCGGGATTGCTCTGTCGCCATCGGAAATTCCACTTTATGTCATTCTTTTTGGCTGAATGTCCCCTATCTTCTGCTTTCTTGGTGTAATTCTAACCTCTGTTGGATTTCTGAGGACTATGGTTAGCTGCCCCTCAGATCTCTGCAGGGTAAATCCAGACAGCTAGCTGGAATCTGTCCAATCTGAGGACTATGGTTACCTGGTCCTCAGATCTCTGCAGGGTAAATCCAGACCGCTAGCTAGACTATCTGTCCAACCTGAGGACTATGGTTACCTGGTCCTCAGATCTCTGCAGGGTAAATCCAGACCGCTAGCTAGACTATCTGTCCAATTGGAGGACTATGGTTACCTGGTCCTCAGATCTCTGCAGGGTAAATCCAGACAGCTAGCTAGACTATCTGTCCAATCTGAGGACTATGGTTACCTGGTCCTCAGATCTCTGCAGGGTAAATCCAGACAGCTAGCTGGACTATCTGTCCAATCTGAGGACTCTGGTTACCTGGTCCTCAGATCCTGAAGGATAAATCCAGACAGCTAGCTAGACTATCTGTCCAATCTGAGGACTATGGTTACCTGGTCCTCAGATCTCTGCAGGATAAATCCAGACAGCTAGCTAGACTATCTGTCCAATCTGAGTTTTCTGTTGTGACCACCAAAACAAGTTCCTTCCAGAGGTTATTTTGCAGAGGCCCCGTGGCTCTGTTTCGTGCTTAATGGCACCCAAGACGATTGTGACTGGTTTAAAGAAATGCCAAAAAACTGTGTGGACTAGCCAGACCTAGTGCAATACCAGTGTGGGACTGATTCCCTGAAGCTCAGGTTGTGCAGTTGTCACTCTTTATGGCTGTAGAAATCTGCTTTCCAGTCACAAGGAATTTAATGTGGACTAAATGTTAAGTACTTCTCTGTCATCCAGTCCTGTAGCAAGACTTGGCTACTTTACTCAACCCTCAACTGTTTTTTTTAGATAAGACTCAGCTACTTGTCCACATCTCCCCTCCACCATCTATGGATTTAAATTCAAAGGGTAGCCTCTAAATCTTGTAGGATTATGGCATGGAATACAAAAAGATCAGTAGATGGCAGTTGGAAGTGGTGTTATAGCAAATCACAATTGCCATTGTCCTTAAGGAAAATTATTCCGACCTTTGCCAAACCAATCTTTGTGTATTTAAGGTGTTTTTGGGCAATGGGCAACTAAATTACCACACTAGCAACCCCTCCCATCCCAGTGTAATTATCTGACTCCAGAGAGTTAATAACGTGTTCTCTGACAGATGTCAGACAGATGCCCTAAAACTCATATTTGCTCCTAAGTTCTCGAGAACACTGTGAGGGCCAATCAACCTTCACCTAAACACAATGAGAAATGACCACAATCGACAGCCATTTAACCATGACACCAGAGAACCTGGAAATCAAAGGTGGTTTTATCCACTCTGTGTCATTTCTATTTGACAGCTTGTTTGCCATGGATTGATTATTTTCTATGGCCATACAATGGTCTTTTCATGCTCCATTGCATTCTAGCGTCTTGGCTGCTTTCCATAAAGCCATGGGATGTAAACAATAACATTGCAAGTGCCTACTTAAGCACAGAGCCTCAGGCGTTTCACCTTCCGTCTTGACCTATGAGCTCCAGCGATCAACTGAGGGGCTTCTGATGACAATAACAGGTATAGAGAGTAAGGTACACACGTTTTCTTTAACAGGATTGTTTGATAATTGCAGAAAGCAAATGGGTTTATGCCTTTTCAGATAGCTGACAGTAGAGAGATGAAGGAAAATGGGGGAAAAGACATGCAACAAAATTCTTGGTAGGCGCCTTTGCCCCTGGGCTACAGAAGCAACTACATGCAATGGAATATGACACATTAGGGAATGATTTTACATTGTGTTGGCATCCTGTATTGATACCTGTCAGGTTTGTAAGGAGTTTGAGGCCATCCCACCTCTTTGGGTGAGAAGCAGGGATCTCCAACATTGGTGTCTTCTTGCCAAGCCCTTGTCACTGGTTTGGTATGTCAATGAGCCATGAGAAGTTTAGCCAGAGAGTTATTAGGCTCGTTCGAGATGAGCCAGGTCTGCGCAGAATCGATCACCGGCGATCGGCGCCCGTTGCATGCTGGTTAGATTTGTGTCCGACTTGATCCCGACTTGCTCTGACGTAATGCACACGTGGGCAACGGAAATCTCACGAGAGCAAGGCGGCCGCAGTTCTGAGACGCAGGCGGCGCAGTTGCTTTTTACCGACTGCAAGAGCCAGGCGGACCCAGGCGGACCCAGAGCATGCTGGGAAACGCCGGCTTCTCAGCTGATTTAACACCTGATTGGTTTACAACATGATGACGTTTTATATAAACTTTTTACTGTTTTTGAATCGGAAGGATTTTAATTGCTATTTGTCTGATTTAAAGACTTATTCTGTACATAACACATGTGAGGCTGATAGTTAAGTTTAGAAGTCAAAGAGATAAATCCGTTCAGATCACGGATCATCTCCAGTCTGTTCATTAAAATCAGCAACAGATCGCATGTAGAGCACTTTGCCAGCTACTCTGTCATAATTAAAACAACTGGAGACTGTGTACAAGCTGATGTGTGGGTCTGATTATATTTTATTAAATCGGAATCGCACCACAGTGTTTTCATCACTTCCTGTCCAGCCTGAAGGCGGCTGGAATCGGCTGGAAACTGTCCGACTTTACCGCAGCTTTTTGTCACCGCCCCCCGCTGCTGCCGCCTGCTCTCGTCCACTTTACAGGCGAGGCGCAGTTCATCTCGAACGAGCCTAATATGACTTGTTCAATTAGAACACACGTTGAGTGAGCCCTGAGATGAAACTATCCAACATTTCACAAAAAAAAGAGCAAAAACTAGAGAAATGTCAGAAGAGACCTCAGTTTGGAATCCCATTAATCGTCTCCCAAATCTTTTTGGGAGGGCCTCAACCCCCCCTCATTTGGAACAATTGTCACAGTGAGAGTGAAAAGACGACCCTCCACACCACTACCACCAATTTTGAGTTGTCAGTTCACCTAAAATAAAACAAGATAATACTGTGGGGAATTTTACAGTGTTACAGCAGCAAAAGGGATAGTGCAATAACAAGACACATCTGGAAAAACTCAAGATATAATAAATATGTAAAAAGTTAAAAAAAAGCAACTAAACTGTAATAAAAACAACAACAGTAGACTGCAAAAGGCAAAAGAAGCAGACCGACCAAACAATTCACAAGATTGCACATTGCTATTTACATTAGTCTGGATCAACGGGAGTACATTATCAGGATAATTGCCCAACATTCGTGTATGGGTCACACGCTCGATGTCCCTCACATTCCGCTGTGTGATGCCAAGCTACGCGCTGAAGATGGCATGTTTTAAAGAAAATGGGGAATGTGCAACAAGGCAGGCGTGCTTGGTTCTTTTTGGGGAAATGATTGTAAAGACTTACAAAGAACATGTTTACGGCATTTACTATCCAAATGGGAAGTTTTGGGACGGATTGGTGGGGATTTGCTATGGACTGCGAGCAAATTACATTCAACCATTGATCAGGCTAATGGAAATAGCTCACATTAATGTAATGTGTAAACAGTTGCTGCCACTTTATTTATTATTGTATGTGGTGTTTTCTTTTGCGGGAGCAAATGTTCCACCAAAACGGCATCCCAAGCTTGGAATGTGCTGTATGTTTGGCGAAGCCAGACTCAACTCCACAGTGGAAATTTAGATCTGGCAATGCGAGATTAAGTTTACATTGATATTGCAAAAGGGTGAGTTGTCAGTGTTGGTGTGGTCTTCTGGGAACAGCTTTGATTATAAAGGAGGACTGTAGAGAACATGCAGACTCCACTGGCATATTGCCACAGTATGTTTTATACTGTTCACCTTAAACCCCCCCCCCCCAACAATACCCATGCTGTGCATGTGTCCAGGGCCCCTCTGCGCTCTCTAGTACATCCAGAGGAGACCAGTCACACTCAACATCATAAGCATAATCAGAGAGCTCAAAGCCGGTATATATGAAACAAAACACCCACATCCCCACACCCACTGCACCTTCTGGCACTGTATATGTGTGACATCTATGTGCAAACTAAAACATTGCCAACTACAATATCACCCACAAACATAGCAGCATAAGCATACATACATAGGACTATGTCAACACAACCCTCACACATATCTGTGCAAATATAATTTCTAGGATAACGTGATGGAGAACCACCGAACTAAATGAAAATTCCCGCTTTCTGCACCACTGGTGTCATGCAGTATGCATATTTACCCCGTTTATTAGCATATGCCAGCCCACTGTGTGGGAGCCAGTGAAACATGATGGCTATTTCAACAGAAGAAATAACATTCATTTTCATCCAATTCTGCAACAGAGCGAGATGGGCTTTCATTGCGGGTTGTTTTGACCTTGCGGTGTAGATGCTTAACATCCCAAGAATGAAATTGGCACTCCCAAAATGGATTTGGCCTGATGTGCAGAGGCTTATAACAAGTGCCAGCTCTGTAGTATTTAAGAGGGTACTGGCGGAGAAACACTGCATGTGTGTGTGTGTTTGTGTGTGTGTGTGTGTGCAGGCGTATGTTTAACTCCACACAAAGCTGCAAGTGTTTCATTCCTGGCGTAATATTTATAACAGAGAAAGACACTAAGTAAGTCAGTCAGTCAGACAAACACAGACAGACTGAAAGATAGGAAGAGAAAGTGAAAGTAAGGAAGAGACAGACAGACCAAAAGACAGAGTAGGAAGAAGGAGGAAGCTTATTATTTTATGGCCTACTTGGCAGAGAGCTGTCAGAAAGCACGGGAGTGGGGGCTTGCCAGGAACAGACAGAGCAAAATCACCATTCGTCTTATTCTCTTTGAGACGTGGACAAGCTTAATGAATTAAGATCCAACTCTCACTTCTCCAGCGTGTGACGTGCGCGCTTCATTTTTTGTATTATTTAGACCAGTGAGCAGTGAGATCCCAGCAACATGCCATTAAATCAACACAAAGGGCACCATTCATTCTTTTAGAGCCTCATTACATGGAATGATCACTTTATCAAGACTCTAAACTCACTATTTCAGACACACACACACACACACACACGCCCATTACCTCTGGTGATAGCTTCCCCAGCATTTCAAACAATAGCTGCAAAAGGCAAATTAGCAAACAATAAGCTGTGCTCCCATAGCCTGAGTGATGAAAACAGTACAAGGCGAGCTAATGCATCTCAGGCTGGTAAGATTCCTTCCTGCCCCCTCTTATCTCTGCCTAACACGTTATCAGACAAATTAGCAATAGGTTCCACTTAAGAGTGTGTGTGTGCGTGTGTGCGTGTGTGCGTGCGTGTGTGTGTGTGCATGCGTGCATCGGTGCATTTCGCGGTGGGTTCCACTCATCGTCTGCCTCCTCTCTTGATGTTATTTATGGCTGTTTAAATGATCTCAGACACCGCTCATTTGTTTGGACAGCTCCAATTGGCTTTCTGTCTGAAGGGAGAGGAGCAGAGGAGGGCTCGGGGGCAGCGAGGCAAGAGGGAGATACGTGGTGAGACGGGGGGGGGGCTAGGAGAGGGAAGGGAGGGTGGCCAGGCCAACGAGGGCTGGGTGTAAGGGATGGTTGGGAACAGTAAAGGGTGAGGCGGGAGGCAATGGAGATGGATGAAAGGGGAATGATTTGAAGGGAAGTGAGAGGGGAGGCAGAGGGGTAGATAGACAAAACCAAGATAAGGAAATGAGGGGTGAGGAGAGGCAAGGAGAAAAGGGTTTGGGAGGGAGAGTTAGGAAGACAAAGGGGAGGTGAAGGGAAGTAGACGAGGCAGAGCAGCACGTGAGATCACCTAGATAACAGCCTCTGTTTTCAGAGCGATCCATTTTGTCTAGTCCCACTGAAGCAAAAGTTACTTTCCAGCACTTCAATTTTCACCTCTAGTGGTGAGTGGTATAATCCTTTTCCACTACAGGGACTTAATAAGCCATAACTTGAGGAGTAACTTAACAATTAATCCACTTTTGCTCTGTAACTCTATGACACTATGTGCTGATCCTGGTTCCATTTTATAGTGTTCATTGGAACAAAATAGTTTTGCTCTTTCCGGAGAAAATCAGTCATTCTGTCCTCTTGACCGCTAAAAGTTCTCTAAAAATCTGTAACATTTCACCCTCTAAAAGGATGAGGCGATGTCACTCTCACACCCTCACCCCCTGACGTATAAATACTACTAATGAATAATTGTCCATAGTTAACTCGCAATTGATCTCAAATAAATCGCACATTTTTTATCAGTTCTAAAACTTCCCTTTCCCGAGCCACACACAGCCTCTCACCCTATTTCTAAGGGAGACGCCAGCTGACTCGCTCAGATCGCTCTTCTCCTGTCTTTTTTTTAAACACGTTGGAAGCAGAAAGCCAAACCTAACTTTACTGTTAATGATATTAAACAAAGAGAAATGGTCTCCCCTCATCTTCCAATGGTCATAAATCAATGAAAGAGAAGCTTACTTCCTTGTCTATTGCTGCAATGAAACGCTTGGTTACATTGTAACCTTGGTTCTCTGAGTACAAATTAGTCATACAGTATTTCTTAATTGAAGTTTTCTTTAAAATAGTTTTAAAATCTCGTTCTCGTGAAATCTCATGTCTCGTCCCACCCCTAACCAGCACTGATTTATGTTCAATGTCCTACTATCTGGCTACTTGCAGAAAGAACTCGGCACACGTGTAGGCGAAATGCCTCCCCTCTGTCTTCATGAGAGTCAAAGCATGCGACCGTAGTTCCTACTGTGGGTTGAAGTAACATCCGGTGACCCTGAGGTAACTGGGATTAAACTGGGATTTCTGAGCGAAATCTCCGGGGGGGACCACTTCCTGGCTGTGGGTCAGAGGTAGAGTGGTTACCCCTCAACCACAAGATTGGTGCATCAATCCCAGGCTCCTCCAGCCATGTCAAAGTGTCCCTAATCAAGACACTGAACCCCAAATTGCTGTATGTATAGCTGTCCACTGCTCCCAACACTTAGGATAGGTTAACCCTTGTGTAGTCTTCCCGGTCAATCATGTCACTTTTGTTTTTTTGCGTCAAAGTTTAGAATTCAAACTTTTTTTTTCAACGTTTTGGTCGTCTTTTTCGACACTTTTGACGCTTTTCCTGATGTTTTCTTTTTCTCCACTGTTTTTTTGCCGTTCTTGCCACTTTATCTCACATTTTTTAAAGCTTTTTCACACATATTTGTCACTTTTTTCAACGTTCTTTTATCATTTTTATTTTCCAATGCTAGACAATTGAAAGGAAATAACCATATACAATGAATGTAGTGAACTGATCATTTATATTACTATATAGCATTGTATGAAATCATCCACATTATTCATTTTTTGACAATTTGGTTGCAAGAAACCCAACTTCTGGATATAGTAACATGTTGAAAATAGGTCAAATTTGACCCGAGGACAACAGGAGGGTTAAATGCAGTAACAGAATTGCACTACATTGCACTGAGTGTGTGACTATTCAGAATAAAGTTTGATCCTTTGATCCTGATTTCACAAACTATGGAGCATCCAGAGGCCCAAATCACAAGACGTGTGTGCATTTATATGCGTTAACTCGTTATTATCGCTTTCATTTTGACAGCGCTACCAGCAGTTCCCTGCCTGAGACTGAGAGCATTCAACTGAGAATGGTGGTAATAGAAATACTACCTTTGCTCTATTGATCAGTGTTGTTTGTAGTAAATCTACACCTTCCCCGGCATTCCATCGTATCCCCTGTTCTGTCACTGCGTGGGTGTTAGAGTTAGAGCATTTTTTGAATTTGTTTCCACTGTTCTCCATCCGCTTTAGGCACACTGTATTTCTTTACTGCTCGGGAGGTGATACTGAATCTTAAACTTCACTCAGCAACAATAATGAGGTTTGCCCTGGCGTGGCCAAACATTGAAAGTGGTGTCACTTGTTCAATGGTGTACAACCAAAACGTTCTGGTCACAGCGGCAAGAAGAAACACAAAGCATTAGCTAGAACCTCCAAAAAATTGCTTACTGGCAAGCTCCATGTCACAGGTTGTTGAGATCTCCCAGTGTATGTGCAGTCCCGTCTCTGGGTTTGCATTCATGTTGTAAATCTATCGCAGTATCTGTGTGTGTGTGTGTGTGTGTGTGTGTGTGTGTGTGTGTGTGTGTGTGTGTGTGCGCGCGTGCATGCGTGTTTTTGGTTCTCAGTGAGAAATCAAAGCGTACGGACCAGGAGTGAGAGAAGCCTTGTTTGTCTGATTAGGCCCCTCCAGGGAATACAGAGGAGCTGGTGGGAGGGAGGGTTCTCTGTGCTTTGGTTGTTAAAACACGCCTCCAGACACACACCCACATACACACACGCTAATACTGACGTGCATGAACACAAAACGCAGAGTTGAATTATTCTGATGTAGACACAACTGCAGACACGCACGCTTAATTAAATGTGAATGTTTCTGATGTAATTTCTCCTTGACTGTTCCATGGTAGCATGGTCTCTGGGCGCTCTAATGTTACTGTAATTGCCACTGAGGCGTGTTGTTCTTTGTTATTTCTGACAAGTTTGGGTTGCTGTGCCACGTCAACAATGTTGTAAACACAGGGTCAGCTGCTCACAGGCGCACAGCCTGGAGTCGTCTTATGGAAATGTAAATGATGAAATGAGTTTCTTTGAAGAATAATGTCCACGCACATCTTACAATTTACACATGCAGAACTCTACACATAAATGAGAGGGTGATGTGAATATGATAGTTCCATATTCTGAATGCAAGAGTAAACCAACACAGGGAAATTTAAACACACAGCCAAAGGAGACTCAATACTCGTTATTATTGTCTTAAGCTTATCTACTATTACTTTGTAATTTATGGATGGATGGATAAATGGATGAATAAATGGATGGATGGATGGATGGATAAATGGGTACATGGGTGGATAAATGGGTAAATGGATGGATAAATGGATGGATAAATGGATGGATGGATAAATGAATGGATAATTGCATAAATGGATGGATGGATGGATGGATGGGTAAATGGATAAATGGATGGGTAAATGGATACATGGATGGATAAATGGATGGGTAAATGGATAAATGGATCGATAAATGGATGGGTAAATGGATAAATGGATGGATAAATGAGGGATGGATAAATGGATGGATGGATGAATGGATAAATGGATGATAAATGGATGGATAAATGGATGGATGGATGGCGTGATGGATGGATGATGGATGGATAGATGTAGGGATTGAAGGCTGAATGGATGGATGGATGGATAGATGGCAGGCTAGATGAATAGATGGATGGATGGCTGAATGGATGGATTGATGGATGGCTGAATGGATGGATGGATGGATGGATTGATGGATGGCTGAATGGATGGATGGGTGGATGGATTGATGGATGGATGGATGGATGGATTGATGGATGGCTGAATGGATTGATGGATGAATGGATGGATGGATGGATTGATGGATGGATGGATTGATGGATGGCTGAATGGATGGGTGGATGGATGGCTGGATGGATTGATGGATGGATGGATGGATTGATGGATGGCTGAATGGATGGATGGATGGATGAATTGATGGATGGCTGAATGGATGGATGAATGGATAAATATTCATAAACCACTGACAGAAATTATCCTTCAACAAGGCTGATTAAAAACCTAGTTAAACTATTTAAACCTACAGTACATTGTAAGGCAAGGCAAGGCAGCTTTATCTGTAGAGCACATTTCAGCAACAGGGCAATTCAAAGTGCTTTACCACGAAATCAGTTAAACAGATAAAACACAAGTACAAACAGTTACAAATCATAAACATTAAAAATTAATAAACACATGAATAGACAGTTAAAAACAAAATAGAAACATTAGGACACATAAAACACAGAATAAAAGTACAGTGCAGCCTAAGAATTTCAAAGAAATGAGCAGTCATTTAAAGAAAGGCAGCATCAAAAGAAAGGTCTTCAGCCTTGATTTAAAAGAACTGAGAGTAGCAGCGGATCTGCAGGTTTCTGGGAGTTTATTCCAGATATGAGGAGCATAGAAACTGAAAGCTGCTTCACCCTGTTTAGTTCTGACTCTGGGGACAGAAAGTAGACCTCTCCCAGATGACCTGAGAGGTCTGGGGGGGGTCATAGTGTAGTAGCAGATCAGAAATGTATTTTGGACCTAAACCGTTAAGGGATTTATAAACTAGCAAGAGTACTTTGAAATCAATTCTTTGAGACACAGGAAGCCAGTGTAAAGACTTCAGAACTGGAGTGATGTGATCCAGTCTCTTGGTCTTAGTGAGGACTCGAGCAGCAGCGTTCTGAATCAGCTGTAGCTGTCTGATTGATTTTTTAGGGAGACCTGTAAAGACCCCGTTACAGTAGTCAAGTCTACTGAAGATGAAAGCATGGACCAGTTTTTCCAAGTCCTGTTTACACATAAGTCCTTTAACCCTTGATATATTCTTAAGGTGATAGTAGGCTGACTTTGTTATTGTCTTAATGTGGCTGTTAAAATTCAGGTCTGAGTCCATGACTACACCCAGATTTCTGGCTTTGTCTGTTGTTTTTAACTTTGTTGTTTGAAGCTGAGCGCCGTCTTTTAATCGTTCCTCTTTTTTTCCAAAAACAACCACCTCAGTTTTTCCTTCATTTAATTTCAGAAAGTTCTGGCACATCCAGTTGTTAATTTGTTCGATGCACTTAGTCAGTTTTTGTATTGGACTATAGTCCCCTGGCGATAAGGTTATGTAAATTTGTGTGTCGTCCGCATAACTATGGTAACTTATTTTGTTTTTCTCCATAATCTGAGCCAGTGGAAGCATGTAGATGTTAAACAGAAGAGGCCCCAGAATGGAGCCTTGCGGAACTCCGCACGTCATATGTGTACGCTCAGATGCATAATTACCTATAGACACAAAGTAATCCCTATTCTTTAGGTAGGATTCAAACCAGTTTAGTACTAAGCCAGAAAGGCCAACGCAGTTTTCCAATCGGTCTAGTAGTATGTCGTGGTCAACCGTGTCAAATGCAGCACTGAGATCAAGTAATACTCAGATAAAAATTTTGCCATTATCTGTGTTAAGGTGGATGTCATTAAAGACTTTGACAAGAGCCGTTTCAGTGCTGTGGTGTGGTCGGAAACCCGACTGAAAGGTATCAAAACTGTTGCTTAGTGACAAGAAATGGTTGAGTTGTTGAAAGACTACTTTTTCAATGATTTTACTTAAAAACGGAAGGTATGATATTGGCCTATAGTGGCTCATTAGTGACTTGTCTAGGTTGTTCTTTTTTAAGAGTGGCTTGATTACTGCAGTTTTCAGGGCCTGTGGAAAGATTCCTGAAAGAAGAGATGTGTTCACAATCTGTAGAAGATCAGAAGTCAAACAATTGGAAACATTTTTGAAAAGTCCCGTTGGTAGAACATCAAGGCAACAGGTCGAGGTTTTCAGATGTTGAATAATGACCTCCAGGTTTGTATGGTTGATCGTGTGAAATTCCATATTGGAACTAGTTTTGCTTGAACACTGTGACAACACATATCCTGAACTTGATATGGAGGGACTGACTGTTTGTCTAATCTTTTGAATTTTGTCTTTGAAGAAGGAGGCAAAGTCATTGCAGGCCTTGGTAGATAAAAGTTCAGATGCTACTGGTACTGGAGGGTTTGTTAACCTATCAAGAGTAGCAAACAAAGCACGTGAATTATTATTGTTTCTAGAGATAATATCAGAGAAGAAGGACCTTCTTGCATTCCTCAGTTCCAAATTATAAATGCGAAGTCTCTCTTTATAGGTGTTATAATGGACCAGGAGATTTGTTTTTCGCCACCTTCGTTCAGCTTTCCTACACTCTTTTTTTTCTGTTCTCACCAGTAGGACATTTCTCCATGGAGATCTTTTCTTACCAGAGACAACTTTGACCTTAGTGGGAGCAATGGCATCATTAACATTTGTAATTTTACAGTTGAAATTATCTACAAGCTCAGTGACTGAGAGCCCAGAGAGGGCGGGTGTGGAGGAGAAAGCTGAATAAATGTTTCACTGGTGTTTTCAGTGATATACCGTTTTCTGATTATCTTTGTTTGGACACTTTTGGGCACAGAGATAGTGCCGTTAAAGAAAACACAGGAATGATCAGAGAGAGCAACGTCAGTCACCACAACCTTGGAAATGTTCAGACCCTTTGAGACAATCAAGTCCAGAGTGTGCCCCTTATTGTGCGTGGGCTCTGTCACATGCTGAGTCAGTCCATAGTTCTCAAAAACACAACACAGTTCTTTGGTCCCCCTGTCCTGGGGGTTGTCAACATGAATGTTAAAATCACCCGCAATGATTACACAATCAAAGTTAATGCAGATTATAGACAGCAGTTCAGTGAAGTCATCAATGAAGGTTGTAAAATATTTAGGTGGCCTGTAGATATTTAGAAACATCGCTTGAGGGGAAGATCTTAATTGAAGAGCAACATATTCAAAAGAAGCAAAACTTCCATAGCATATTTGCGTACAGTGGAATGAGTCATTAAACAAAATGGCGACTCCACCTCCTTTCTTATTCACTCTATTCTCACTCATAAAACTGAAGTTAGGGGGAGCTGACTCGATGAGACCAGCAGCGCTGTTGTTATGGTCTAACCAGGTTTCAGTTAAAAACATAAAATCTAGATTGTGTTTGATAATAAAATCATTGATTAAAAAGGATTTTCCTGCCAAAGACCTGACGTTTAGTAAGGCTAGTGTTTTTTTTTTGGGACAGGATGTAGCTGACGAGGAATGGATGCTAAATTTGCTAAGTTTGCAGTTAAGTGTTTATTCACCATTCTTTTCCTATTACCTATCACAACATAAATTGAGGAAGAATTGAATACATAGGGCCCGGGCTTGTCTTTGAAAAAGTCATGAGTGTCTCTAGGCCTGGAGCCAAGGCCCGGCACATATCAGGTCATGCTTACTGGATTTTGCATACAAGCGTCCTTATCAAACTGAGTGGAAAAAGTTTGTTTACTTCCTGGCAGAGGAGCCCGGCGTTTTACTTTTGCCAGAGGTTGAGTGATGGGGGAAGGAAGGGGTGTATATTTGGTTCCAGCATCTACCAGGTGATTCATGTGGTCAGTGAACTCCAACATGGGGGTAGGGGAAAGAGGGGAAAGGGTGAGTGGAGACAGCGATGGCTCCTCAACGGATTCGGGGTTGGTAAGAGGGTTAGAGGGGTGCTGGATGGGTGAAAAGAGGAGTTGAGGTTTTGTAGCGTTTTTTGTAACTCTATTTGCAGCGTGTTTCTTTTTGTAGTTGTTGCAGTTGCATTTTTTCTCATGTGCTGTGCATGCGTTGCTAAATAGTTGGACATGGTTAATTAATTTACTTGTGTTTTTTTCTATTTGCATGTGTTTTCTTTAGTTAGAGGGGGATGAGCTCTCAGAGCCATTGTACCGATCTGAATGTAGTGCAATTTATCAACTCTTTTACTCACTACTACAAATTATTTGATATTTCCTAGAGACATTTAACAAACACTTCAGTCTCACATGGCATGTAATTACTGCCATTAGATGTGATATTGTTCCAGTGATAACACACAGACATGCTTTCTTAACTTACCAACCACTGCACCAACCACGTCAATGGACACAGCAGCTACCAAGCTACAGTACGCACTAATTATTAATGAAATGAGACAGGTTTAAAATTCATGCATATCTGGAGCAGTGACCTCTGCCGACACGTGCATTTATCTTGGTGATGTATCTGCTGTGACTTCAGCATGGGAAGGCAATAAGTGGCACAGTTTTAAGAAGTAAGAGGGGATTTATCTGTAGCGGTGGTGAGTAAGTCAATGATAAATGGGTTAAACAGATGCTTTGCTTTGAATGTAAATGAATAAGACTAGAAAAAAATGTGGAACTAGGTCAAAGTGGAAAAGGACTTAGCTTCATAGGGGGGAAAGGTATAAAAAGGAAAAACAGGGATATTTATAAATGTAGGGAAACGTGTGCTAACATGAAAAAGAAGAACAATATTTAATCAGGAACTAATTGCAGTGACATGCCAAATGTAGTAAGTTATAATAATACAGGCTAAGGAATGCAGCCAAAAAAAAGGGCTTATAGATACATACATGCGTTTGGTAGACTCAGATTTGGGGGGGTAATAATGGGGGTTCATTTGGTTCGATTTGGGTTCAGACTGCGCACCAAATATTGTAAAAAAATGTCACACGGTCGAAACGGTCACTTGTTTATTGGACAGAATATCCGCAGACACTCCCTGGTCTCTAATGTTCTTCTTCTAATATTTTAGAAGAAAGTGAACCACGTAAGCAGCTGACAGACAGCAAATGAAGGAGAGAACGGGCCCTGATGAGAGAGATGATGTGTTGTCACACAGACGACAAGCAATGTATGGTCATAATAAATTACGCATTTGAAAGTTATCATCACTCAAATGGTATACAGTAAATGTCTATGAATTGTGTGCAAAGTTCAAATTACAGGTTAGGAAATGCACTGTTTTTTTGTTCCCATCCTACAGTATATTTGAGTCTGATCACGTTCAGACAGAAACTCAGGTACAGATAATGACCTCTTCTCGAGAGTCCATGTTTTTTTTAATCTGTAATGTCCTCCTTGGCTACTAGCAACTGTGTGGAGGAGGAGTGGGGGCGTGTGCGCGATCACGGGTGGCTTGTATCATGTGGACGCGCTGACAGTGTTGTCGTCATTACTTAGAATTCCTCATGGGGGCGACAGAAACTACGCACTATAGCTTTAAATCGTCTGTTTCATAGTTATTCTCATTAGTTGCCCAAGATCTGCCTCTTTGTCAGTGTTTTTTGCAAAAATAAAAAATAAGAGACATTTCGGAATACCTTGTAATCGGCAAGTGCCTTTGTCAATTCAAGTGTTCATTGTAAAAAAATGCAAATAAAGAAGTCATTTTTCCATCTTTGCATTGCTGATTTGAATGTGCTGGTTTATATCAAGGCATGCGGTGCGCTGTTGGAGCATACTTCAGTATGAGCAGTGCCCCGGTGATAATCGCACACTGCATCACTTAAGCATATAAAATGCAAATAGTGATGACAATGCAAAAGGTTAATGAGCAGTTTCAATCACAGGCACACTACTCTTTGATGTGTGCTGCTCTAAAAAGGGGATGTGAAACAGATGAAGGACAAAAAGTTCAGGGCTGCCATCCCGCCTTGACCCGTCCCAGAGCTTTAACAATCAATTCAGCTGTAATTACCAACAATGGCATCTGTCAGAGATCTGAATCTTATCTGAATGGGCGATTTGATAATGGGGTTTATCGGTGGAAATGACTGCTGAGATCTTTACCACATCAAGGATACACAAGGGTATTTAAGGTCAGGGTACCACAAGAACAGTAGCTTATCAGATAAAGTACTGTTAGATGGAAAGGCAAAAATGTTGGACAATTTTTTTTTTTTAGCAAGAGAAAGTGTTTTACCTGCAGTCCTACAAGTCCTCCAAAACATACGGCAATCTATGTCATTTGTTCTTACCCTATACACGACTCACAGGAGCGTCTCATAAAGTAGCACCCCTAAATGTGACGGAAATCCAACCTCATATCTAAACCAGAGAACGATAGTCGCGGTCTTGAAACACGTCACCTTGTGAAATGGTCCCAGTTTGGTTTAGGCACAAAAACTACTTGGTAAAGTCCAGAAAAAGATCTTGGTTTAGGGTCAAGTTTGAGGGAACATTGGGCTGAAGGAACAGAGACACGCTCCCATACTGTCCATCAGCTCCTGTTTTTAGACACTAACATCCATTACAAGTCCCACTGTCAATGTTATGAATGTTGAACAGAGCCTACCATATAACCTATCCATCCATTCCCTTTGTCCACTTTTCATATAGGTAGGAGTCTACTGTACATGTCAGAAACATCACACTTCACAGACATTTTCTTCTAGTAAAATTCTATTAAAGGTGCCCTGCCACACAAAAACATTTTACTTGCATTTTTTTTAGGTCCATATGTGTTTGTGTTATGTGGTGAATGTGTTAATGAACCGCTACCTCCTATGACAGATCTAGCTACTGAAAAGAAATAAGAGGAGAAATCAGGTCAATCACAACAGCTTTGCTTTAGATTACTATTCATGAGCTCGCCCAGGTGCGCTGGGTAAATGATGCTGATAGCCAGGCTCTCATTGGCTAGCTGTTAGCCAATCAGAGTCAAGCAGCTTAGCTTGTTGAATATTAATGAGAACTGGCCCAAATCAAGCTAAGTCTTCTTGCAAGCTTTCTATATCTATACAACACTAGAATGAAACAAGGTAACCAAGTAATCTTTTCCACAAAAATATTACAGAGTCCATGGTAGAACTTCAGACATTACCACAAAGTCACGAAATACACGTGACAGGGCACCTTTAACATCAGAAAAGCAGTTTAGATAGGACACTTTATCTTATTGTTTTCTGCAGAAGTTTTTAATATAATCTAAGTTACCCTGTGGCCCCAGTTGCTTATTGTGTGTTTCATTCTGTTTCAACCCCTCCCACAGACTCACATACTCATCCTTACTCTACTCTGTACACCTTTGCTGGGTTACATGAGGATGAGAAGCTGATTCACACGACTCATTTAGTAGGTAAAGTTCTAGCTGCTCACTGGGAAAGTAAATCCTTCCCTGCAGGTGTAGCATCATTCATCCGCGTGACACCGACATAGCGTGTGACATTATTAAAGCGCCCATATTCTGCTCATTTTCAGATTCAAAATTGCATTTTGAGGTTGTACCAGAATAGATTTACATGTTGTTGTTTTTTTAAAACACCATATTTTTGATGATGTCACCCTGTGTGTTTAGGTCTCTGTTTTAGCTACAGAGTGAGACATCTCACTTACTTCGGCTACAAGTGAGAAATCTCACTTCTATACCGTCTTTGTTGGGAGTCGCACATGTGCAGTTGCTAGATAACTCTTTCCCCAGCTTTGGTCAGTCCAAGGCAGGATCAGCTGGGAGACTTCTTCTAGACCAGGGCCACTTGTGGAATACCTGCAGAACAGGGACAGGAAGTAGTTCTTTTGGAGATTATGGTCAACTAGTGTGTGTTGTAGCAGTGTTTTGCCATTGAGAACGAGCTAGCATGCTACGGTTAGCCACCTCGTCCTGGCTATGACGTAGAAAGCCGTGCAGATGTTGAACAGCTCACCCGGACATTGAAGGCAGCGGACATTCAGAACCCGGATCTCACTCAAAACAGCATGGATGGTTTTATTTCCAAGTTTGTATGCAGGTGGAAGCACCAGAGACACAAAATAACACCCCAAATCCTAGTAAAAGTGATTTTTTTCATAATATGGGCATATTCTGTTTTGACCATGCTGAGATGTACATCCAAAACGCCATGCCTTCCCCGCTTTCCTCCTGCTCTTCCCTGGTGTGTGTCTGTGTGTGTCTTTCTCTCCTGGGGTTTCTTTTTATCTCTCCTGGTGGCCGGCCTTTTCTCACCATGGGTGTCTTCATCTCTCTCTGCTGGTTCATGTCCCTTTCTTTTCTCCTGGAGATGTAAAAAAATACAAAAATAGTTTTGTCTAATACTTTCTGCGTTGACCCATTTGAGACTCCATCAAATGATGAAGAGAATGTGCTCGTGTTCGCAACACATTGCACATTCTTTCAGCTTTTCAACTACCACAGTGGACCTTGTTAAACTTGATTAGTTTTATACTTCCTATCCACACGTACACACCCAATTACACAAACTAAAATTACAAGGAAGATTCAACCAAAAACCTTTGTTTTCTCTAAGCAGCTGCAGAAAAATAGAAAACAAAGGCCGCTGGTTGATCTGAGCAAACACTGTTTTTAATGTATCATGCTGTTATTTCCTCTCGTGAAGGCACAGACTGTACGTGCTGGTCGACTGTTGACTGTTGTCTTCGCAATCTCAATATTTTGGCCAAGACACAGGCGACGTGTTTTAGATTGCTGCAGGCTAACTCCAACTTTTTTTTAATTTAGATTTACACAAGACAAGAGTGTGACACAAGATTAACAAAAACATTCATTTCACATATTCAAATGTTTCACACAATAGAAAACATTGGTGAGACACAGCGTCAACAGTTTTTAGTCGTATTCACTCTGTTCAATATCTATCTGCCTTTCACACAAGTATTTCTTGTATTGTTTGTGTCTGTGTGTGTGTGTGAGTGAGAAAGAGAGAGAGAGAGTGGGAGAGTATGTCTGCGTGTGTGAGAGAGAGAGCGTCAGTGTGTGTGAAATAGCGAATGCCTGAGCGTGCAAGACGGTGGCGAAAGAGGAGAAGACTTACAATCACATATCTCGACAAGAGGCAATAAAAACAGCACATTTAAAGAGAAAGAGCAAAACAACTCTCAGGACTTCTAGTCCACCTCAGCATCGACAGCTAGTATTTAATATAACAGTGTGCTTACCAGAACATGCAATGGTTGACAAAGCAACAAGATAATTTAACAAGGCTAATTGAGTGAGTAAAACAAAAATCAAATGGCAATAGTTTCTCCTTTTCATCCCACGAACAACTGACTTTACTATCACCTAGGGTACAAGTTCTTAAAAGGCACACTTAAAAGAAAGGAACAGTAACGCCATGACAACTACAGTCCCTGACAAAAGTATTGTCGCTTGTGTACAAATTGACCTGAAGTGCCGCTGAAATATATTTCTAATCAAGATTTATTTACAAAAAATGGCTCATTTTAATCCCAACATCTTTTGTAAAAATGTTTCACTGCAAAAATATTCTTATATTCCCAGCTTGGTAAAGCCCATTGAGTCAATTTTTGCAAAGACATAAGTGTTGTCTCCTTGTCATATGAGCTTCACCTGGGACTAATAATGGATCAATTAGGTCTCAGGTGTGTATAAAAACAACCCCAGTACACTAGACCTTCACATCAACTGCAACTAGACCTCTGCAAACATGCCTAAGATTCACCCTGAGACTAAAGTTTTGATTATCAAGAGGCTGAAGACCAGATCCACTGCTGATGTGGCAGACACCTTCAATGTGTCTCAGCGTCAAGTACAGAGGATTAAAAAAAACATTTGAAGACACTGGAGACGTTTTTGACAAGCCCAGGTCAGGCAGACCCCGCAAGACAACTGCTCGAGAGGACTGTTTGTTGGCTCCAAAATCCAAGGCCAGCCCATTTTCCACTGCAGCAGAGCTCCACAAGACCTGGTCCCCTGAAGTCCCTGTGTCAACCTGAACGGTTTGTCGGAATCTGTCTCAAAATGGCCTCCATGGTTGAATCAGTGCCCAGAAGCCAGCACTAAACAAAAGACAATTGAAAAACCGTGTGGCATTTGCCAAGGCCCACAGCTTGTTAAAAGGATGGACGCTGGAGAAGTGGAAGAAAGTGGATTTTTCAGATGAATCTTCTGTTGAATTACACCACAGTCACCGCAAATATTGCAGGAGACCTACTGGAGCCTACATGGGGCAGCTGTGGATCAGTGGTAGAGCGGTTGCCTGCCAATCGGAAGGTTGGTGGTTTGATCCCCGCCCCTGCAGTCATTGTCGAAGTGTCCTTGGGCAAGACCCTGAACCCCGATTTGCCCCCGGTGCTGCGCATCGGAGTGTGAATGTGTGTGAATGTTTATCTGATGAGCAGGTGGCACCTTGTATGGCGGCCCCGGCCACAGTGTATGAATGCGTTTGAATGGTGAATGTATCCTGTATGATGTAAAAGCGCTTTGAGCAGTTGTTAAGACTGGAAAAGCGCTATATAAATACAGCACATTTACATTTACATCCAAGATTCACCCAGAAAAAAGTTTGGTGGCGGAAAAATCATGGTCTGGGGTTACATCCAGTATGGGGGTGTGCGAGAGATCTGCAGGGTGGAAGGCAACATTAATAGTCTCAAATATCAAGACATCTTAACTACCTCTTATATTCCCAACCATAAAAAGAGGCCAAATTCTGCAGCAGGATGGTGCTCCATCGCATGCTTACATCTCCACTTCAAAGTTCCTCAAGGCGAAGAAGATCAAGATGCTCCAGGATTGGCCGGCCCAGTCACCAGACATGAACATCATGGAGCATATGTGGGGTAGGATGAAAGAGGAAGCATGGAAGACCAAACCAAAGAATATTGATGATCTCTGGGAGGCATGCAAGACTGCTTTCCTAGCTATTCCTGATGACTTCATCAACACATGGTCTGAATCCTTGCCAAACCGCATGGATGCAGTCCTTCAAGCTCATGGAAGTCATACATGGAAGTCATACAAGATATTAAATTCGAATCTCACAGCACCACTATTTAATTTGCTGCCATATTTTAGTATTTGTAGTAAATTTCTAGTTTTGTAGTTTAATTTCTGTATAGGCGACAAAACTTTTGTCTTGCCAAAATTTGACCTTTCTGTTTTGTTCAAATAATAAATCTTTTTTTAGTGAAACTAATTTATTTCAGTGCATTGAACATCACTTGGGAGGGTTTTAGCTTTTCATATGAGCTATTTCTTACACCAATTGATTAATTAAAAGTCAGGTTAACAGCAGGTGTTTCTACAAAATAGATAAGCGAGTCAGGGACAGGGGGACGAGGGGACGAGTCAGGTCCCTTTTGTCAGGGACAGTATGTAGGCAAGATAACGGGTGGGACTTTTAAAAAAAATAAGCTATTAGGACTGTGTAGTCTATCTCAGCACCAAAGCACATGGCTATATGCAGAACATAGTGCTACCCAGAACATGTGATGCTTGAAAAATAAACAGCATAGTTCTAAAAGGTTATATGGGCGTGTGAAAAGAACAAGAGGCAAAAATTATCTCCTTTATTTTCCCTCTGACCTCACTGGTGGCGAGGGTCCAAGTGCGTGTGGTGATAGGTGTGCAACTCCAAATTGTATAGTCAATAAAACAGCTTTCACCTTTTTCTTTCATAAACATTATTTTAGGGGGGGGTTTCCCTTTAAAATGTAGTGACAGTGGACAGACATGAAAGAGAGAGAAAGATGGAGGGTGACACACAGCAAAGTGCCACAGGCTGGATTTGAACCCTGGCCTCAGGACTCAGCCAAGATGGGGTGTACATTTTTACTGGGGGTGGGGGGCAGAGGCCACCACAGCTCTGACCTTAGAGAGATAGGGACAACGATGTGGACTACCTAGTCCATTTATCCATCAGCCGCACAAAAAACATAACATACAATGCTTGACAAATCAAGAAGATAATCATTGCAATCTTTAGTTTCACAGGCTCTTGGACATGAGCTTGTTCCGGAGTCCATTAACTCTTGAAGAGCAAGTGTCTCCTACAATGTTTATTATCACCTTTCAAAGTACCTTGAACTTGTACTTGAGCCATTTTCAGTTGACGGATGTTGAAGACAGAGCAGACCCATCAGCAGGGCAAATGCATCCGTCCGGGCCCGAAGAACGTCTCGGGTTACGTATGTAACCCCTGTTCCCCGAGAAAGGGGAACGAGACACTGCGTCGGTTTGCCGCACCTCGCCCCGCCTGGAGGGCCTTGCTTCATAGAAAGAGCTAATGAGCTATGTGCCGGCGTGCTTATATGCCCCTACGGTTATGCCGTCACATGCTACCGTTCTCACTAGGACCATTAGGATTGGAGTAGTTTTCATTCGCATTCAGCCCTGTCATGCCTAAAGGCGTTCCCATAGTGTCGTAACCGACGCAGTTCGAGTTCCCCTCAAAGGGGAACAACATGCTCCTCCAGAATCCGTGCAATGTCAATCATCTCCTTGGTGACAGGGCGTTGACGATCCTCCTCTGTAACCACCAAAGTTTTGACGTTCATTCCTTTCACTTCCGCACTCCCTTGGTTTGGCTAATGACACAACAAAGGAATAATTTGCCAAACAGCATTTATTCCACACAAAAAAAACATAACAAAGATATTTATTATGGCCATGCATGCAACCGCTCACTACTTACGATTGCTTACTTCCGATTTCCTTCACGAGTTCCTGATAAATTAATTCAGAAAGTCTCTAGTCTCCTTGTCCGTCCACTTCCATCTGTCTTTGTTGCCCCCCCCATGTGTGCAGACAGAGCGGAAACACTGGGCGGAAACGATCTAAAACTTCTTCTTCTTCGTTTTGTGGCGGGTTGCAACCGTAAAATATTTATTCGGTTCTTCAATCAAAATAAAGTCCGGTGAGACCGAATGTATTTCTTTTGAGTCGATATTCTTGAAGTTCCATTGAATTTCACTGTTTCCATAAGCCATTTTTCTATTCGATGTCACTTAACTCAGATAAAAACGTGTGGATGGAACAAAACATACTGCAACAACTAACACATCCTTGTTTTTCGACAGACTGACTTTCACTTTTTTTGTATCCATCATCAGATCCATTTATGCATTACATCTGTCTCTCTCATTTCACCCTTCCGTGACCTGATTTGTTTTGGTCCGTCTTCATTTCCCCACTCCTCTTCTTCTTTATCCCACACGCGTATTTCCTTTCTTTCCCCTTCTGCTTGTGTGGAGGCCTTGCAAACAGACGTCACTGACAACGAGAGCCAATTCATCGTCAAGAAGGTCTGTCTTATGTGTGTTCAGCTACGTGCACGTTTGCACGTGGGTGTGCTTATGAATTGAAAATGTTTGTTTCTGTCAAGAGAAATGCAATGTTAGAGGGAGTAATATTTGCATATTTGCTATCCGGTTTCCTACAATTACTGGTCAACAATCCTTGAGACAGCGAATGACAGACAGAGAGACGGTGGAGAGTGGAGTGGAGTTTGGATGTTGAGGTCAAATTTATTAACAAGGAAAATCAGCGGAGATGAAGACACCTGAAACGCAGGCTATATTAATAAGTCCTGTTCAAATAGACTATGCATAAAAGATGATTGCTCGAAGACACTCACATGTTCACACACACAAACATAATTATAATCAGCCAATACCAAGGTCTGCATACTCTATGCCTTGGTTACCGATTCCTGTGCCACCAGCTATGAAGTGAATTAATGTGTACCCTGAGATGTTCTCCACAGTAAATATAATCAGTGTCTTTATTGCGTTATAATCCAAAAACCCTATTGTAATTATCATTCTTGGTAGAATAATACGATCCAAATGACTACACTGCTATATGCCTCGCACCACATTTCCACCCCATTATAAATACACTGGGTTTATGTGAGATTAAAACAATCAATGTGCAGGTGTGTTAATAATTCCCAGTTTATTTTCGAAGAGCGATGATTTGAGTGATATTGTGTCCTATCATATAAATTCCACAAGTCTTCTCAGATTTTTTTGAATTTACTTGGCATACGTTATTTTATTCATAGCGAAATAATAATGCTGCTTCCAAGTGCACATGTTTCATTTAATCTAACCTAAGTTTAGCTAATAATCTCTTTGGCCACAGTAAATCCTTTTGCTTCTTTTTAAGGGTTGCCGCGGACTGTTTGTCCTCTGGTTGGCTAGACGTGCTAGTATGCAAATTACATAATATGTCTATGTTAAATGAATTCATATCCTACCAATCTGGCTTCAGATCAGCACGTTAACATGTAGACATGGGGCACATCACAAATGATTCTCTATTACTAAAGATTACATGCCAATGGAATGGAATGGTACCCATTAAGTGTGTCTTAAATGGGCGTGGCATTGTGTGAAAATGTGGTGAACGTTATGTGAATGGTTGAAAAGTTACATTTGTATCATTTATTCATTTTTTCTTTTGCCAACATGTGATATATACACAGCTAAAAGACATAATTAGCAGTAGGGAAATTAGTTTTCTTAGGGCGTCAGATCTCCAGATCTCAAACAGTTTCTTTTCTCCTGATTTGTCTTTCTGAAAATTGCCATTTTAGTGTCCGAATGTTCTGGAGATATGTGGCTTGTGACGACTGGGTCCATTATTTACTTTGGTGACTGCGGGGTGAGAGAATCGCTCATAATCGGTTTTCACGTTCACTTCTTTCATTGGAATCAGTCCAATCAGGACCTACCGCTACTCTTGTGTTGTCTTCCTGTCAAAATGAACAAATCAACACTTTTGTTGATGCTTTTTACATTGTTTTTAACTTTTTCATATATTTTTGTCCCTTTATGTTCAATAAACCTCATTTATAGGAAATTATACCTAATGTTTGAGTTAGAAAGCAGAAATCAGGAATTGTTTAGGCTAAAATTAAAGGAATGCACAATATGTACAGACTGGAATATGTCAACTTGAATATGTCAACTTTTACACAATACTATTTCAAAAACACTTCAATTTGTTTTTCAAATGCTATAAAATTGCCCCAGAATTAATGAAAGTAGAGATTTGTACTTGGCAAAGAGCGTTGTGTGGAATCAATCATGTTATTTTGGGGTAATTAAAAAGAACATTGATATAGGAAAACGGGTCAATTTGACCCGAGGACGACATGAGGGTTAAAGAGGCGTGGCCGTGACGGAGCCCACGTGACACAGATACAGGAAGTTACTTAGTTTGGCTTCCTCTAACATCCCCCACACGTCAACAGGATGTGACGCTCTCTGCCCGCCGGCGCCCGCCACTTGACCCCAACTTTGTTAGCAAAGCCAACAAGTTAGATACACATTTGTAAAGAAAAGTGAGATAATTCTTAAGTCTCATGTGGCTGTAACCACAGAGAGCCATTTGCTCTGGAAAAGAACACTAATTTAAAATGCACGGACAAGACAAACACACTCTGGGTGACAAGGGGGGGGCCAGAGAAAGAGGCATTAACATTCACCGGTTGCCTTATAAATCCTCAGCCAGTTGTTATAATGCTGCTGACTAGGAAGGAGGAATGAAAGCATTACCACCACAGACATGCTTTATGTTCCCTATTACACAGACTAATTGAATGTTTGTCTATATCTAATGAGGTGGGTTGCCCCTGGAGTATTTGTATATCTGTGTGTGTGTGTGTGTGTGTGTGTGCGTGTGTGTGTAGCCTATCTGTATCTGTTGTCGGCAGATTCTTTGTGGTGTAATGCAATTTTGGTTGCCACTTTCGTCCAATAAAAACATGTCGTAGTGCAAACACAAGTGCACTGAGCTGTTTTTAGTTTTGTTGCTTGGGTAGTTGAGCTGTTGATCATATTAAAACATAAATCAAAATCACAGAAGTCAAATAAACCCCACAACTGGAACAGGTATAAATTGATTGACATTTTTTTTGGGAATAACTACTTAAAATATACACTTGCCCCAACCAAGTAACCAGTTATGTGTCCATTTAAAACCAACATTATAGGGCCCTCGCCCTCAATCCCTGAGATTTAACTTGTTACTGTATAGAGTAGAAAAGTCAGCTAATCGAATGACCTTTGGAAATGGCTACCAATCTGTCATCCATCCTTAAATCTTCCACAGAAAGCAATCCAATCCAACTACCTGTCAGGAACCAAAGTGTCAGAGAGAAGAAAGAGGATGCTTACTTTTACCCATACTTTTACTTAAAGTGGGTAGTCCTTACCTTGGTACTGTCAGGAAACGCCCTCATACTCTGCTTCTGACTGGCTAGTAGTCCTTACCTACTGTCAGGACACACCCTCATACTCTGCTTCTGACTGGCTAGTAGTCCTTACCTAGGTACTGTCAGGGCCCTCATACTCTGCTTCTGACTGGCTAGTAGTCCTTACCTAGGTACTGTCAGGGCACACCCTCATACTCTGCTTCTGACTGGCTAGTAGTCCTTACCTAGGTACTGTCAGGACCCTCATACTCTGCTTCTGACTGGCTACTAGTCCTCACCTAGGTACCGAGCATTTGTGACTCCCAACAAATATGGAACAGAATTAAGATGTCTCACTCTGTAGCTAAAACAGAGAGCTCAACACACAGAGTGAAAAGAGGAGCTGCAGCAATGTGCAGTACAACAAATATATGGTGTTTTTTTGAAAATTAAATCACATTAACCTATTCTGGTATAACCTCTAAATACAATTATGAACATGCAAATGAGCCGAATATGGGCACTTTAACTAACATTTTCAGTGCAGGACTGCTGTTGGTTTTTTTACCTCTGCAGAGCATTTTTTTGTCTTTTGGCTCATAGTTTTGGTTTCGTGAACTTCAGAGTTTTCTATCAGTCTCATAGCTCTCTTCAACCTCTAGGTAAATACTCTACCTACTGTATGCCAACTTCCCAGCACCAAACAGAAAAATAAAGTTAGCTAGTAAGAAATGCTTGTGTGACTCTGTGTCAACTGAACGTGTGAGCCACATTCCCTGTGGGAATACACGTTCCCCACATCCACTTTATGACGTGATAATATGCAAATACTGTGTCAGTTAACAGCTTTTTGCGCTGCTCTTAAGTGACCTGAAGAAAATGAATTAGCTCAGGTTTAAGCAAACTGTAGTGCTCTTCTGTTTCATGCTCAGCGGTTGATATGTGTGCTTTTAAATCATAATATAGGATTACATCAAACAAGTCATAAGTGATTTTTTTTGCTTGATTTTTTGCATAAAAATTGCCATATTAGTTCATTTTGAATTGCTGGGTCTTTTGAGGGCTTTCATTCACAGTCCATTCCAAACTGTATTGATACATTAATGTCATTATACATAATTGTGTTTAAAACTGAAAAGAGCTGGAGAGCTGGAGATGTAGCCTGTCCTAGAATCAGGGGTGTGATTGGCAGTATTACCATAATTCAGCGTTTCATTACTTTACAAAATCAGGGGTACTGGTGCCAGTCAGTCAGTGGCAGCAGTCAGTACAAGTTCTAACAGGAATCCAATTGCTTTTATTTCTGTGTGTGTTGCTTAAATTATTCAACAAATTACAAATAAAACGTCATACAAAGAAATTGTACAGCAGCAGTAATGGTTGAGTGTTATGGAATAAACCCACCACTGGATATTCATGAACTTAATTCTTGCTGTGACTGCAATGAACAGCTCTGTTCAAGTGTAATTCACGCTGATTGGCTCTTTCAGGAAAGCCCCGGGTGTGCAGTCCAAAGTGGGACTGAGCCGTCTGATCCGGATGAGTGAGATTCAGATTCTGTGTGTGTTTGTTTTTTTTCCCGTCACCTCACTTGTTAACATTGAAACATTACACCTGGGTTATGTCTGCCCCCCCCCCCCGCCAATTATGATTGGCCACGCCTGGTCTGAGAGTAGAGCGCTGACATTTGTGATTTCCATTGGATCAGAGTACTGTCACTTGGCTGCCTGTTCTGCCAATCTGCCCAGCACTTATCAGGGCCCCCGCACACGGCCTGCATGATGTCAGCCATGTTAACAGGTTAGAGTTTACACAATGCCTGCGTGACACGCACTTCTCAGGGGTGTCTCAAGCCACGCTGAAAAAACACGCATGCTAGAAATAGAACCGACGCCTATTTTCACGCAAGCGTGTTGGAAGTGTTTCCAGGCAAAATAGAATATGAAAAGATGTTATGTCATTTTGACACAAATACATTTAATAAATGACATTGTGATGTTTGAAAGTCTCTAGGATTTGACATGAATGCAGATGTAAATTTAACTTAAAAAATAATAATAAACAATTATTGATTTTCAAATATCCCAGCTGTCAATACAGAAAAAGATATTCTGTAGCCTTTTTTTCCGTCAATACTGTCGACGGATTGTTATCAAATCAGTATATAATTATGTTTTAACATGAAATACTGCTTGAGTGCAGTATCTCCCCATATTTTTTTTATTTTTTATTTATTTCTTAAAAGGGGACAATACATATTAATGAACATTTTCACAAATGTAAATATGCCAGATTGTAGCCTTAGGCTAATTTCCATCTGCAGACCCCCTGGCAGGTTGATGGTACACAAAAAATAATAAATGCATACAAATACACTATACACAGGCTAACTACAGAGAAACAAGGACAAGAATGGGAAACATATACGTCTACAGACAAGGCTAGCAGCAGCAACGGCGCGTCAGACCCGTTTCTGGTGTGCAAAGACAAAAACGCCACACAGGCATTGTGCAGGAGACCTCACATGACCAATTAATGCATTTAGCAGAATGACAATGTGTTGTTCTATCACTCTAATATTTCCTATATTTATTAGTCTAAAATCCTGGAATTCCCCCTGGGTGGCAGGAGATTAGATGATTCGTTGGTTTGACTCATTCACAGAAAAGTATATTTAGACACCCTCTCTCTCTCTCACACACACACACACACACTTGCACGCACACACTCCTTTTTTTCCTTTCCAATGGTATTGATTTACTTGTCTAGCCAACCAGGCGCTCATTCTTGGAGGACATTAGGGCTGAAAATGGTGTAGAGCTATTGATCAGTTGTGAGGCATGACATCATACACTGAAGTGTTGTGCATATGTGTCTTCTTTCATGTCCACATTTATAATGTGCATTTACTTATTTTAAATATGTACTTTGGTTGACTTATGGTTGCACACAACTATGCATGAATGCATGTAGACACGTATGCAGTATTGCCTATTAGGTGAGAATGTGTGTGCATATGTATCACTGGCTGAGTAAGGGCTGCCAAAGCAACGCATTCTCACCCCCATCGCGTAAAATGCAGATGCTTGGTCAGGTGCCTTTGGCGTTGCTATTGGCGCTAAAAGTCTCCTTTAGCGTCATATCTAAACACGTGCTTGGTCAAGACTATTGGTGTCACTTTTGATGCAGCTAGGTTAAGGAAAAGGTCTTGGGTGGGCTTATTAAACAGATGGGTTTAGGAAAAGAAGAATGCACCAGTTAGGTTTAAGAAAAGAAGAAGGCTACAGGTGGGCTTAAGAAAAGAAGAAAGCTACAGGTGGGCTTAGGAAAACAAGAACGGGACAGTTAGATTTAGAAAAAGAAGAACGGGACAGTTAGGTTTAGGAAAAGAAGAAAGCTACAGGTGGGTTTAGGAAACGTGACACGCGGGACAGAATCCCCGGTCTACTGGGTCCTGTGTTATTTGACCCATCCACCACCCCATCCAACCTCCTCATGCAGAATTTTGGGCTTACTTGCTACCGTTGTTGCTCTTATACATCATCTTCAATCGCTGTGTTGCTACGGCTCTCCCCGGTGCATCCAACACACACAGTGAAGGGTGCTTATTGCGTTGTATCTGACGCTGACAGCCACTGCCAAGCATTCACATTTTACGAGTTTGGAGTGAGAACAGGTCGGCCAAAGGACCCAGGTCGTCTGAGGACACAGTTCTTTATGAATAAGCAGGAAGTGGAAGAAAAGCGCTGATGTCAGCAGAGTCTGAGGGAGCTGCGGCACACACAGACTAGCCTGGTGTGTGTGTTTGCAGCAGGACAATGAATCTACGGTCCTGAGCCTGCATAATCATATCAGCACTGATCTAAAAAGCCACACATGTTGCAGCACTATCTATTTAGAGGCTGGATTTATTGCATCTAACTTATCCCCACGGGAGCAGTGTATATCTGTGTGTTTGTTCATGCATGTGCATCTGTATATGTGTGTGTGTGTGTTGTGTGTGTGTGTGTGTGTGTGTGTGGTGTGTGTGTGTGTGTGTCAATACTTATCTCAAATACCCCTGTGTTCCGGGCCTACTTGGTGTAATTCAAGCTGATCTTAATCTATTCTTCCTCAGTGGCTTCTTCCAGTAAAGAAGAAGTAAAACTACAATGATATGGTCAGGGTCATTTCCTCCAGCTAATGGCTACTAATAGGTTTCGTTACAGATAATCTGGGTCTAATGACGTGGTTAGTGGCCTCTTACACTCGCTCTGGGGTCAGACGTACTATTGGAGATTCTCCTGTCAATATGTGTTCAAGGCTAAGGGCTTCCTGACTGGTGAAACTGGACTAGACAGGCGGATTGACAGGAGCCTTGCAAGGTTTAGGCTACGCTACATTACTACGCCACTGACCTGGGAAATGAAAGATTCCCCTCTGGAACTCAGTCAATTGGATTAAATTGCCACTTTGCCAAGTTCGGGGTGCCGGAGACGTCAGAGCAGTTTCTACTGAGGATTGTGTTATTTAAAAGAAGTTCAGCAGCAAACATTACTTTTCTATTTGACCAAAGGAAATCCCTGTGATTGTCATTCTACACACACTGTATATTTAGTCAGGTTGTCTTCTAATTGATAACCAACATCATGAGTTACATTAACCTGCGAATCTACTGTCACATATCTTAACCTTTTTAAGCCGCCTACATGTCATAAGTGATTTGCTCTCTGCCCACCACTAGGTAAGACGCAGAGCAAAGCACAGCGCAGGAATTCCTCATTCCTCAAGGGTGGCAAGGACGCTATTTCCCATTGCTAGGTAACGACATGCTGTTATCTCATTGGTTGGGTTTTTGAAAGATCAGCCGCAATTAGGTCAATGTTGAAATAATTGAGTTAAATAGAAGAGGAATATTGATTATTATTAGCAATGTAGCACATTGTAGTGGGACTAGAATAAATATAAGGAATGTGTTGTGCATGTAAACATAGTGCCAGCGCATGCCCTGTTACCATAAGTACACTAGATTGTTGCTTTCTTCACTATGGAGAACAAAATGCAAACTCCCTTACGGTAACGTTAGCATGTCACGCGATTATTAAGTTATTGGAACAATAGCCAGGTTTAAATGCCAATGTAGCACAAACTGTAAACCAATTGTTTCAAAAATGGCAAAAGGAAATGTGAATTTATGCATTTTTCCATCCACTACCGTCAAAACCGTCATCAAAACAAGCATGGGATGGGGCTAATTCAAGATCAGATGTGGTTTTAACAAATAGGAAAAGTAGAAAACATGATATAAATACGGCATTCCTATTTGTTTCATGTATTAATTTGAAGTACGTTACAGTCTCCTCATCACTCCAAACCGATCTGATTTTTATATCTTTTATGTCTTTTATGTTTCTATCTTGCTTCTTTTATGTCATTTATGTTCCTATCTTGCTTCTTTTATCTCTTCAGCTGAGTGGCAGCTTCAGGGGATGTTGTCATGCTTTTTTTATTGTATTCTATTTATTGATGTGTGTATGTTATGTAGATAAATGGTGCTGTAGATGTCTGGTTCAATGTTTGTGTAGTGGATAATGCCTGTGCTGCACAACCAAATGCCTCTCGGGGACAGTGAAGTTTTCTAAGTCCACGGCTGAATCCCATTTCTCCATCTTACCCCTTCCCCTTACCCGTTAGCCCTTGGCCCTCGCAACCAAGTGGTAAGGGCTAGGGGTAAAAACATACCCCTATAAAAGGGGACACCACTTGGTTCCATCAGCGTATTGATCACAAACGTCCAAGATGCCGTTGGCAAGTGTGTCTATGTCGATTACGTGGGTTTTGACAACAGTGTCATATGTATTAATGTATTTTATAGTTATTTTATGTTCACTTTGGTGGTGGTGGTGCAGATGTTCTTATCTGTGTGGTACTTAGGTCTGTTTGCAATACACGTGTATGCAAACACATGGTGTGTTGAATATCTGTTTCAGTTATCACCGTTATGAATGTCATTTATGCTCAGAAAAAACCTTTTGTTAAGAAAAATCTGTCTTTATTGCCCAACAAATTAAACATAACAGGCAAAAACATCGCATAAAATGTATTATATTACAGAACCATTATCAATTATTACAACCATAATTTACATGTCACGCACATAAAAAGGCACTCAAATGTGTGAAACTAAAAAAGACACACGAGACCACAAACAAACAAATTAACTACAGCTATTCTGATATGCCAGACCACTCTGATGCCTGTTGGCCAGTAACCCCGCCCCCCCCTCATATTTCTTTCATCAGTGTCCCGTATCGTAACCAACAACAATGTACAAGTGCATGAACATTAATTAATTACAAATGATAAAAATAATACAGTATCAATACAATTATAGTGAATGGCTACAACATGAACACATGATTTAAAAAACTTCTGCTCGTTTTCAGCCCGAAAGCGGATCAGCCTCTGTGTGTCCTCCTGCGTCCCTGTGTGATACAGGACGGTATATATAGTATGAAGTGGATCAGCCTCTGTGTGTCCTCCTGCGTCCCTGTGTGATACAGGACGGTAGATATAGTATGAAGTGGATCAGCCTCTGTGTGTCCTCCTGCGTCCCTGTGTGATACAGGACGGTAGATATAGTATAAAGTGGATCAGCCTCTGTGTGTCCTCCTGCGTCCCTGTGTGATACAGGACGGTATATATAGTATAAAGTAAATCAGCCTCCAGGTGTCCTCCTGCGTCCATGTGTGATACAGGACGGTATATATACTATAAAGTGGATAAACCTCCGGGTGTCCTCCTACGTCCCTGTGTGATACAAGATGATATATATGAAGCAAGTATCAATGTCCCCAAAGCAAGTAGCGTTGTGTACTGATGTCAAACTAAATTCTCTGCTAATGGTTAAAACTGCAGATATGCATTACTTCCAATCAAGACAGAGAAATGCGGGTTTGTTGTGCCAATCCGCAATGTAACGTTAATGTTTAGCGGTGAGCGATTAGCCTTAGCATAGCAAGCTAGCAATTCTTTAAAGGTTTGCATGTATATGTGTACAGGACTGTATAGAGCACACAATCAATAATTTAAGCTGAAAATACTTACATTTATGGGTTTCTCTGGTCGACATGGCAGCCTTTCTATTTGGCTACCCCTCAGTTTCAAGTAAGCTCGCCTCCTCCTAGGTTTTAGGGGCTGTGCACCCCTTCGTCTTACCCCTAGCCCTCGATCAAAATGAGTATTGGCACAGCCCTTACTCTCGCGTGAACGCGCAAAACTAAGGGGAAGGGTAAGACAGAGAAATGAGATCTACATCATCAAGTCTACATCATGATTTATTCACAGAGTGTACTTGGTCATGTTTGGCTGTTATCAATACATAAATTTATCCTCCTCAGCAAAGCCCAAAAACCTTTTACTACATTTCAACGTTTTTGTTTTTTATATGCAAATGGCAAAAAACATCAAAACATGAGGATCCAATCACACCTCAAGTGTATAGGTTAGACTAGGTTGCATTCATTTTAAGACATAATATGTAATATTTCTGCATAAAAATGTCTAAAAACAGTATATATATATTATATATATATATATTTTTTGTCCAACCATAAATCCGCCGTGGAACATCCCCGGCTGGAGTACAAGGCACACCTTTTTGTGCTTACGCACCGTGAATTTTTGAATTTAAACTGATCATTACAGATGTATTTATTTATTCCCATACTTGAACTTTCGCTGGAAATTTTAATAAAAAGTGGTAGCCCTGCTGCATTTAGATTCATGGGCAGGATCTTCCAAAGCCTCCATTTCTAGAGTTCTCTGTCTCATTTCAAAAACAGCCATTAGATCTTTTGCAGCCCACAGAATCCCAAAATCCATTGTGCGCTTGTCAGCACATTGAATGTTGCATTCCTTTGATCCTTGCAACATATAGCATAGCGATGTTGGGGCAGAAAACCGGGGTCCTCTCCTCATTCATAAACCGCACTCCCTAATCTGACCCCTCCAAAAGTCATCTGGCCAATTAAACACAGACACAAAACGCTGTGGATTTATCTGTGCTCTATTTAGAAAAAAGATGACCTGCTGCAGACGTGGGTGTTAACAGTGGCAAAGTTGTGTGACGATTGAATCTTGAGTATAGGCCACGGTGATTAAAGAGCTCTCTCTGGGAGTATGGTGTCTGTTATGAACCAGTGTGTGTGTGTGTGTGTAAACAAGGTTGCACTCTACTATTAACGTCATGCCACCAGCCTTCCATGTCCTGCATCCACGGATTTCCCTCCTCCCCACCCACCCCCAGTCTTCCCTTAAAGTTGGCACTGCTGCTATTTTAGAGTTCAAAGGACCAGGTTCAGTTCCCCCACACGTGTAGAAGTCACCTTAGGTGTTTTCTAAATCAAATCAGGCTTCTGTAAGTACTGATAAGAGATACCAGAGCTGTGTGTGTGTGTTGTGTGTGTGTGTGTGTGTGTGTGTGTGGTGCGTGTGTTTGACAAAGCAAGAGAGAGAGAGAGAGATTTCAAATGACTTCAATTGACTGTCCTCTTTCCTGTAGCAAATTGCTGTGAGATATTGGATTTTTAAATGGAGATATTAGAGGGGTCTTTTAATCCATTGGCCTGTCTTTCCCGATTCCATGAAATGATCACAAACTGTTGCCAGCGCATTACGTTGTGGTGGTACGGAATGTGTCAAACGTCCGTGTGGCCACCACGGAAAACAATGCCAAAGTAAAGTCAATGAGAAGATGACATCGCATTTAGAGCGACGACGGTAGCGAGTAGTATGAAAGCCCAAAATCTGCATTGGGAGTTTGGTTGGGGGGGGTGGATGGGTCAAACAACACAGGACTTTCACCCCGGAGACTGTGGATCTTGTCCCGTGTGTCAAGATTCCTAAACCCAACCAACCCGTTCTTCTTTTCCTAAACCCAACCAACACGTTCTTCTATTCCTAAACCCAACCCATTCTTCTTTTCCTAAACCCAACCAACACGTTCTTCTATTCCTAAACCCAACCCATTCTTCTTTTCCTAAACCCAACCATCCCATTCTTCTTTTCCTAAACCCAATCCATTCTTCTTTTCCTAAACCTGACCATCCCATTCTTCTTTTCCTAAACCCAATCCATTCTTCTTTTCCTAAACCTGACCATCCCATTCTTCTTTTCCTAAACCCAATCCATTCTTCTTTTCCTAAACCCAACCATCCCATTCTTTTTTTCCTAAACCCAACCAACCCGTTCTTCTTTCCATGAACCCAACCAACCCGTTCTTCTTTTCCTAAACCCAACCAACCCGTTCTTCTTTCCCTAAACAACCCAACCATCCCATTCTTCTTTTCCTAAACTCAACTTGTTTGTTTTTTCCCTAAACCCAACCCGTTCTTCTTTTCCCCAAAACCCAAATTGTTTGTTTTTCTCTAAACCCAACCCGTTCTCCTTTTCCTAAACTAACCCGTTCTTCTTTTCCTAAACCCAACCCATTCGTCTTTTCCCAAACCCAACCTGTTGTTGTCCCACCCACCCATGACTCTTTGCTTAACTTAAGGGGCCGCGTTAATTTCACTAAAGAAAGTCTTAATCATGGAATTTTTTGTTCATTCCATGGAATTCCATGAGATCAGGTTGGTAATAAGTAACAAGTCAGACTTTGTCTCACCAATGTTGCTAGCTTCTAATATCTCAGAAGATAATACATTTTCATTCTTGCTTTTTTTTATCAACAATGGCTAATTTACCACTGTCTTGTTATTATCTTACAATCATATTTAATTCAGACCCATTACAATCGCAAACTTCTGATTATTACTTTACTGACACGCTAATGCCAACTCCCACTATGTCCACCATCCCTTCCTCCTCCTCATATGCTATATCAGGGATTTTTCTTTTGCAAAAAACAAATAAATACCACATAGCATGTCTTACTGTTAAATTCACTGCTGTGGTGCTAGCTAGTCTAGCTTAGCACAAAGGCTGGAAGCAGGGGGGGACAGCTAGCCCGGCATCTTCCAAAGGAAACAAAATCTGTTTACCACCACCAATTACGCTCACTCATTAACATGTTATATATTATTTTATTGTTTTTTTTTTTCTGGGCTCTAAAGTAGTTGCTAGGCAACCTGTATAGACTCTAGATAGGAAGTTACTGTTTGCAGCAATGTAGTAGTACCGCCCGTAGTAATGGCTTGTGGCTTGTTGATAGTGGTCGCCAAATGTCAAAGTGTCCCTGAGCCAGACACTGCTCCCCAGTGTTTTACTAGCGGTTCATTGCTCCTACAGTGAGACTAGGATGGGTTAAGAATGCAGAAAGAACATTTCACTACATTGAACTGTGTATGTGATGATACTTTTTGAAACTATGTGTGAAACATTAATGTTTTTGGTTTTGTAAAATAATCAAAAAAAATGACAGGATTAAGAGTCACAGAGCACAGCAAAGCCACTTCCACGACACACATTTTACGGCCTTGACGTAAATGTCTCTGACTGGCTTACTCTAGTGAGTGCTATTGTTATTATAACCGATAGGAAGGATTAGCTAAACAATAAAGAACAGGCCCCATGCTGTAATGAACTAGAATTAGCCTTTAACACACAGCAGTTTCTGTTAAATGAGTGATTGATTGGGGTGGTACATGTGTGTTAATGCAGTACGCTTGCGGTTACAAAGTGGATCCTGTTCAGTAGTGGTGTAGTAGGTGGATGTGGCGCCCACGTGGCTTCAGTGGCAAGCATACCAGAATGCTCAATTACACGGTGGGAATCCCTTAGGTCTGACTTTATACATTAATACCCAGTCATTCATTAGTGTAAGTAGCATATCTGGATATAATCCCTTCTCTCCAGTGTTTTCTCTCTTTTTATCACCAGCTCAGTATCACTTTCCCTGACACTAATGTTCAGGTAATAAATTGAAGCAAATGGAATGTCTTTCAGCAATGAAATCTCTTTTTTTGTCACGTCAACACCAAGCTTCACGAGCTGACGTTTCTGTCTCTGGTGAGTCCTGAGATTTAGCTACAGCACTCAATATCAATAACACAATTTCATTCACAGTGTGCTCATGTGATGATTCCCCTGAATATTACCTCAGTGGAAGTGGATGTAACCGTGAAGGGGGTGTGCTGGGTTTCCTTTAAATGACTGACCCTCGCCAACCCTCTAAATGCAAGTAAAAATGAACTTGTTACTGCGTCTGTTTGAATCAATAGTTTGACTCATTGTTGCCAGCTTTAAAGTAAAGTTACAAAACCCATGTGGCTAATGCAAAATCTGATTGGCTGGTAACTTTAAAAAATCTACAAGCCATGTTCGCTGGTGATCAAAACACTTATTTTAAAGCCCTGATTGCCACTGCTTTGAGATAAGAAAGCCAATATATAATATAATTAATAAATGTATTTTTTTTTTTTACAACAAAAGGGATATAAAAGAGGGAATTCAATGTTTGTTTCAGTTTTTTTAAGGCTGAGATGTCAAAGGGCGGTAATTGGTAAAACTCACAAGCCAGTTCCCAGTGTTCTTCAGGTTTTTTTTGCATAAATACATGATAAAACTAAATAAAACAAAATTGCCTATTTAAATCATTAATCTAAAGATGTGTATCTGTGGTTGAATTAGACTGCAATGTTGCAAATGAATTAGCAGGCCTGCTTTATGGCAATATTGGGTTTAAAACCCTTTTTATACATAGAATATGATTCATTGCTGGCTTCATCTACTTTTAAAAAATGGTCACACTTTACTTGAAGGTATCTACATAAGAGTGACATGACATTGTCATAAATGTGTCATCAACTTTATAAACAAGTCATAAACGTTTTTGACATAACGTCATATGGCTTTATTCAGACATGATGCTTGCGTGATGTTTGCCACCAGAGAAAGCAGAGTTAGTAGCAGTGAGTTAAAGATGTTATGATTAGGAGGAAGATTTTTTTTTTTTTTTCTGTTCTCTCACAGGCCGCATCACTAATGAAGTGTACAACTGTCATTGAAGCCTTAGTTAATGGCCATTGTAAGCGTGAGGGATGCTCACAACAACATCCACTTGATCAGTTGGGCATCAATTTCATCATTTATGATGAAATATGTTATGAGAGAGTCCCTTTTGCTGCATGTTTTATAATATAATATATCAGCAAGGCCAGTTAATTTTTGGCCTCTCATTAAGTTCCTATTTGCTCACATACTGCTGTGTGTGAAACGTTTTGCAAGATATTCATTTATTCATGCAACGGTTTGCATAAAAACAATAAAAAAACTGAAGTAAAAAGAGATGATGATTTTCCACGTATTACAGTGATGGTAGAGGCTGGTGCAAGACATGCATTTCTGTCTTTGCATGTTTCCCCGTGTGATGCTGCAGCCTTTAAGTTAATCCAACAGCATTCAGTTCACCAGCCATGTTGAAAAGGTTAGGAGATGTTACTAGTAAGGTTGCCATAGTGACTGTTGCGAAAAACAATAGTG